>NW_018396398.1:97855-100363 GCF_000003195.3 Sorghum bicolor
TGATTTCTAAGCATATGGTATGTTCCTTGTAAATCATGCACCTATCTTGCATCAAGATTAGCACTATCTCCAAACAGATCAAACCGAGCTTCCACTTGAGTCTCTTCATCGAAGTACCAACAGGTGCTTTCAAAATGGTTTTTGGCTATGGAGCATTAGGCACAAACCATGCACATATCTTGCACTGAAACTAACACTGTTTCTAAACAGACCAAAGCGAGATTCCATATGACACATGTCATCAAGGAGTTTTATCGGGTGCATCCATATTGATTTCTAAGCATATGGTATGTTCCATGCAAACTGTGCACCTATCTTACATCAAGATTAGCACTATCTCCAGACAGTCCGAACCGAGCTTCCACTTGAGCCTCTTTTATATCGGAGTACAAACAGGTGTGTCCAAAATGGTTCCTTAGACTATGGTGCATTGGGCACAAACTATGCACCTATCTTGCCCTGAAACTAACATTGTCTCCAAACAGACCGAAGTGAGATTCCATATGACACACGTCATCTAGGAGTTCCATTGGGTGCGTCCAAATTAATTTCATAACATATGGTACGTTCCATGCAAACTGTGCAACTATCTTGCATCAAGATTAGCACTATATCCGAGTAGACCAAATCGAGCCTCCACTTGAGCCTTTTCAACTACGAGTACCATCGGGTGGGTCTAAAATAGTTTCTTAGCCTATGGTGCATTAGGCATAAACCGTGCACATATCTTCTACCAAAACTAACACTGTCTCTAAACGAACCGAAGCAAGATTCCATATGACACACATCATCAAGGAGTTATATCAGGTGAGTCCTAATTGATTTCTGAGCATTCCGTATGTTCCATGCAAACCGTGCATCTATCTTGCATCAATCCGAGCTTTCACTTGAGCCCCTTGACCTAGGAGTACCATCGGGTGTGTCCAAAATGGTTTTTTATCCTATGGTGCATTAGGTGCAAACTGTGCACCTATCTTGCACCGAAACTAACACTATCCCTAAACAGACCGAAGTGAGATTCCATATGACACATGTCATCTAGGAGTTCCATCTGGTGCGTCCAAATTGATTTCTGAGCATATGGTATGTTCCTTGCAAATCGTGCACCTATCTTGCATCAAGAATAGCACTGTCTCTAAATAGACCGAACCGAGCCTCCACTTGAGCCTCTTCACCTAGGAGTACCAACAGGTGCTTCCAAAATGGTTTCTTAGACTTTGGTGCATTAGGCGCAAACCGTGCACATATCTTGCATCGAAACTAATAATGTCTCTAAGCACACCAAAGCGAGATTCCATATGACACACGTCATCAAGCATATGGTATGTTCCTTGCAAATCATGCACCTATCTTGTATCAAGATTAGCACTATCTCCAAACAGATAAAACTGAGCTTCCACCTGAACCTCTTCACCAAAGATCCAACAGGTGCTTCCAAAATGGTTTCTTAGACTATGGTGCATTAGGCGCAATCCATGCACATATCTTGCACCGAAACTGATGTGAACCCACTAGGCTTTTCGCCTGATCTTTCGATGGGAGGCGGTGGATAACTCGATTAGTGAATGGAGATGACGTTCACGGCCCGACTACAGCCCTCAAGACTGCGCCTTAGCAACCGATACACCGCCTCCAATGGCTATCACGATCTTGTGGAGCGCAACACCCGGCCACTAGGGCACTCGTCCTGCAAGCAATCGAAGAACCAGCAAGAACAAGTAGGACAAGTACTAAAATACTAGATGTAAATGAAGGTTTCAAACTCAATCTCTAATGAAGTGGGGTTTCGAAAACAAGAAGACGGGCGGCTGGATCAGCACGCGCGCTTACAAGCAAGTAGCGAAGGCTAAACTTTATCTAATCAAAACCCAGTTGTTCATGGCGGCTCTAGATGTAAATAAATATAGGGGAGGACGACCAAAGGGGTGCTAGAGTCGTCTTCCAACCCTAGGACGCGTCCCTAATGGACTCAACTTGATACATGGGCCATTGGTCCAAAATAGGGTGACGCAGCACCAAAACAGAAAAAGGTGTCGGCACGAAAACAAGGACTGCGCCCGACTCATAAGCTGAATAGATATGTGGTTGGACCCATTGGAAAGTAGACTTCATGAGCTTTCCAACAAGTATAGGAACGTCCCAGTTGGAGTCCATATGACGCCATGGTGATCCATACAAGTTAGAGTTATTTTCCAGTCCGAATCCAACTCCCAAAACGTGTTGGGTTTGGACTCTTGGTTTCCTTGCTTTAGAAGCGACGTGGTAACTTGATAGAGGATGTTGTGGAGGCTTGGACCTGATCTCCAATCACCTTTGTTAAGTTATCACTCTTCCCATATGCAATCAGCCCTTGAAGTTGGTGTTGCCTCAAATTCTGAATGCAGTTGAACCTTCCCTTGCTGATCTTGTCCATTATTCCTGAGCAACACGAAAGTGCACGTGTCTCCATTGTCTAAATATGATTTGACAAAGTTTAAACTGAACTTACTTGAAGGTTGAGTTGACGGG
>NW_018396398.1:101124-117934 GCF_000003195.3 Sorghum bicolor
CCTGCATGGTCAGTCGCACGCAGTGCAAGTGTATCTTACATCAAATCACTAGCAGATGAGTACTCACCATCATCCCTGACAATCATAACTCGCTTAGTTGGGCAGTCACGCATCATGTGCCCATATTCCTTGCATCGATGACACTGAACATCTCTTAGTCTTCCCGTGGAATTAACCGAGGTGGCACTAGCGATTGGTCTCTGGGCTGAATTAGTTGCTGTATTTGTGGAAGAATCATGTGGTTTGTCGCTGTAGGAAGGTGGTGGAGCTATTGATCGGCTTGATGGAAGAGGTACACCACCCGACAATGTAGCCGATGTGCGTTGTTGCCAGGATTTCCCTGCAGAATTGTTAGATTTGGCACTAGAACGTTGTCCCTGCACTTCCCTTTCAGCTTTACAAGCAAGATGAAACAAACGGGTTACGTTAGTATAATCTTTATAAGCAAGAATGTCCTGGATTTCACGATTTAACCCACCCAAAAATCTAGCCATAGCAGGTTCTTCTTCCTCCTCTAAATTACATCGCAGCATACCCATTTGTAATTCCTGATAATATTCTTCTACACTTTTAGCACCTTGTCTCAATTGCTGCAACTTATTAATCATGTCACGTGCATAGTAAGAAGGAACAAATCTAGCCCTCATGACTTGTTTCAACGCATTCCAAGTTCTAGGTATGTTATTAGGATTTTTCTTGCCATGTTCTATCCACCAAACGGAAGCAAAATCGGTGAACTCACTAGTAGCAGCCCTAACACGTGTATCCTCAGGGAATTCATGACATGTAAACTTTTGGTCAACAGCAATCTCCCAAGTAATGTATGCATCAGGGTCATATTTACCATCAAAAAGAGGTATTTTAAATTTAATCTTACTGAAAGCATCATTATTATTGTGTTCCTCGCGTCGGTGGTGGCCACCCATACCTCTACGGGTGTGACGTAGGTGACGTCGATGATGAGTGTCTTGATCATCTCGTTCCGTATCAGCAGTGTAATCATCATCATAATTGCCATCCACTCGGTCTTCCTCCTTGTTTTCTTCCTTATGCTTCTCTTTGTCCATTGTGTGGAAAGCATCAAATCGCCTTAGGAGAGCAGCAAGGCTTTTGTCCACACTAGCAACGGATTCCTCCAAACTTGTGAGCTTGTTGTTTGTGGCAATCTGCGTAGCCTCCAACTGTCCCAGCTTTTCATTTGTCACATGCAAGTCGTTATCAAGTCCCTCTGTGTGCAGCTTCACTTTCCTTTCAAAATGTTGTATGATGCCCTTAGTGCGAGGTGTAAGTGGTGTTTCGTTACCATCATCTGCCCCTGGCATGGTTCAAAGACAAAGACAACAAAAAGGCAAGTGAAGAAATAAAAGCCCTACAACTACTAGGATGTAGCTACAGCAAGTCGCTCACACTCAACCTGTAACACAAGTTCTTACCAATTCTTTCCTTGCTTGACAGGAGGGGTCGTCTGCCAACAAGTGTACAACAATGGACGAAGTGTATCGGTGCTGCAGCACAAGACCTGTCAAGCTGCAGAGTATGTGGAGCTATAGGTGGGCTGAAACAAGGAACGAACTAGCACCACGTTAGTTATAAAAGCGAGCTGAATAAACGCTCAGCGGTGGTACTGTGCTGGTCCTAGCCTAGACCGTGCTAGAGACGCGAGCCTGGACACAAAGGGAAAACACAGCACACCACTAGAAACAAAATGAGCAGCCCTACTGGAAACAAAAAGAACAACAATCCCCTTCTTTTGATTTTTTTTCTTTTTTTCTTTCTTTATTTCTTTTTTTTTCTTTATTTTTTTTCTTTCTCTTTTCTTTTTTTTTGGGGAGCCTCAAAACCTGATTATATAAACGAAATAGTACAAAATATCACTTCACCACTCTCACCCTCTCACTAGAGTAAGGCTGAACCTCAAAATTCAATATATCTAGCACAAGTATGAAGTGCTATCTTTCCTTTTGGATCACGTTGATGGAAACGCAGAATAGACAAACAAGTGGCTGCACCTATTATCAAGATCTACTCAAATTCCAACCCACAATAGATTGGACGCAGTTGTGACTAGATGGTGACAAGAACTCAAAACTCTAAAGGACTAAACTAAAACCAGCACTGGACACGACCGAAGCAAACACTCATTCAACCAGCCCTAACTAAGTAGTACTAGCCACGGCACAAAGGATTTATAGGATTATGAAAAACAAATCTGCTATATTTTTTGTCTTTTTTTTGGACTATAGGAAAAACAAACACGAAGAATTGGAAATCTCTCACCGATAAACCTTGCTCTGATTACCAACTGATGTGAACCCACTAGGGTTTTTGCCTGATCTTTCGATGAGAGGCGGTGGATAACTCGATTAGTGAATGGAGATGACGTTCACGGCCCGACTACAGCCCTCAAGACTGCGCCTTAGCAACCGATACACCGCCTCCAATGGCTGTCACGATCTTGTGGAGCGCAACACCCGGCCACTAGGGCACTCGTCCTGCAAGCAATCGAAGAACCAGCAAGAACAAGTAGGACAAGTACTAAAATACTAGATGTAAATGAAGGTTTCAAACTCAATCTCTAATGAAGTGGGGTTTCGAAAACAAGAAGATGGGCGGCTGGATCAGCACGCGCGCTTACAAGCAAGTAGCGAAGGCTAAACTTTATCTAATCAAAACCCAGTTGTTCATGGCGGCTCTAGATGTAAATAAATAGAGGGGAGGACGACCAAAGGGGTGCTAGAGTCGTCCTCCAACCCTAGGACGCGTCCCTAATGGACTCAACTTGATACATGGGCCATTGGTACAAAATAGGGTGACGCAGCACCAAAACAGAAAAAGGTGTCGGCACGAAAACAAGGACTGCGCCCGACTCATAAGCTGCATAGATATGTGGTTGGACCCATTGGAAAGTAGACTTCATGAGCTTTCCAACAAGTATAGGAACGTCCCAGTTGGAGTCCATATGACGCCGTGGTGATCCATACAAGTTAGAGTTATTTTCCAGTCCGAATCCAACTCCCAAAACGTGTTGGGTTTGGACTCTTGGTTTCCTTGCTTTAGAAGCGACGTGGTAACTTGATAGAGGATGTTGCGGAGGCTTGGACCTGATCTCCAATCACCTTTGTTAAGTTATCACTCTTCCCATATGCAATCAGCCCTTGAAGTTGGTGTTGCCTCAAATTCTGAATGCAGTTGAACCTTCCCTTACTGATCTTGTCCATTATTCCTGAGCAACACGAAAGTGCACGTGTCTCCATTGTCTAAATATGATTGACAAGAGTTTAAAACTGAACTTACTTGAAGGTTGAGTTGATGGGCACGAGCATGAGTAAGAGGACCAGCTATAGGTTGTGTCGGAGAGGATGTAGGACCAGCTATAGGTTGTGCCGGAGAGGATGTAGGATATGTATCGCTGGTGGATGTAGGATATGTATCGCTGGTGTTGATGTCCTCATCAGAAACGAACAATGTTTCTAGACACACCAAAGTGAGATTCCATATGACACATGTCATCAAGGAGTTCCGTCGGGTGCATCCAAATTGATTTCCAAGCATATGTTATGTTCCATGCAAACCGTGCACCTATCTTGCATCAAGATTAGCAGTATCTCCAAACAGACCGAACTGAGCATCCACTTGAGCCTCTTCATCTAGGTGTACAAACAGGTGCATCCAAAATGGTTTCTTAGACTATGGTGCATTAGGCACAAACTATGCACCTATCTTGCCCTGAAACTAACATTGTCTCCAAACAGACCGAAGCAAGATTCCATATGACACACGTCATCTAGGAGTTCCATTGGGTGCGTCCAAATTCATTTCTTAACATATGGTATGTTCCATGCAAACTGTGCAACTCTCTTGCATCAAGATTAGCACTATATCCGAACAGATGAAATCGGCTATGAGTACCATCGGGTGCGTCTAAAATGGTTTCTTAGCCTATGGTGCATTAGGCGTAAACTATGCACATATCTTGCACCAAAACGAACAATGTTTCTAAACAAACCAAATCAAGATTCCATATGACACATGTCATCATGGAGTACCGTCGTGTGCATCCAAATTGATTTCCAAGCATACGGTATGTTCCATGCAAACCGTGCACCTATTTTGCATCAAGATTAGCACTATCTCCAAACAGACCGAACCGAGCTTCCACTTGAGCCTCTTCATCTAGGAGTACCATCAGGTGCATCCAAAATGGTTTCTTATTATATGGTGCATTAGGTGCAAACCATGCACTTATCTTGCACCAAAACTAACACTGTCTCCAAACGGACCAAATTGAGATTCCATATGACACATGTCATCTAGGAGTTCCATCTGGTGCATCCAAATTGATTTCTAAGCATATGGTATGTTCCATCCAAATCATGCACCTATCTTGCATCAAGATTAGCACTATCTCCAAACATAACGAACCGAGCATCCACTTGAGCCCCTTCACCTAGGAGTACCAACAAGTGCGTCTAAAATGGTTTCTTAGACTATGGTGCATTAGGTGCAAACTGTGCACCTATCTTGCACCGAAACTAACAATGTCTCCAAATGACAGAAGCGAGATTCCATATGACACACGTCATCAAGGACTTCTAACGGTTGCATCCAAATTCATTTCCAAGCATATGGTATGTTCTATGCAAACCATGCACCTACCTTGCATAAGGATTAGCACTATCTCCAAACTGACCGAACCAAGCTTCCACTTGATCCTCTTCACCTAGGAGTACCAAATAGTGCGTCCAAAATGGTTTCTTAGACTATGGTGAATTAGGTGCAAACTGTGCACCTATCTTGCACTAAAACTTACAATGTCTACAAACGGACCGAAGCAAGATTCCACATGACACACGTCATCTAGGAGTTCCATTGGGTGCGTAAAAATTGATTTCTAAGCATATGGTATGTTCCATGTAAATCATGCACCTATCTTGCATCAAGATTAGCACTATCTCCAAACAGATCAAACCGAGCTTCCACTTGAGTCTCTTCATCGAAGTACCAACAGGTGCTTTCAAAATGGTTTTTGGACTATGGTGCATTAGGCACAAACCATGCACATATCTTGCACTGAAACTAACACTGTTTCTAAACAGACCAAAGCGAGATTCCATATGACACATGTCATCAAGGAGTTCTATCGGGTGCATCCATATTGATTTCTAAGCATATGGTATGTTCCATGCAAACTGTGCACCTGTCTTGCATCAAGATTAGCACTATCTCCAATCAGACCGAACTGAGCTTCCACTTGAGCCTGTTTTATATCGGAGTACAAACAGGTGCGTCCAAAATGGTTCCTTAGACTATGGTGCATTAGGCACAAACTATGCACCTATCTTGCCCCGAAACTAACATTGTCTCCAAACAGACCGAAGTGAGATTCCATATGACACACGTCATCTAGGAGTTCCATTGGGTGCGTCCAAATTAATTTCATAACATATGGTACGTTCCATGCAAATTGTGCAACTATCTTGCATCAAGATTAGCACTATATCCGAGTAGACCAAATCGAGCCTCCACTTGAGCCTTTTCAACTACGAGTACCATCGGGTGGGTCTAAAATAGTTTCTTAGCCTATGGTGCATTAGGCGTAAACCGTGCACATATCTTCTACCAAACCTAACACTGTCTCTAAACGAACCGAAGCAAGATTCCATATGACACACATCATCAAGGAGTTATATCAGGTGAGTCCTAATTGATTTCTGAGCATACCGTATATTCCATGCAAACCGTGCATCTATCTTGCATCAAGATTAGCACTATCTCCAAACAGACCAAATCGAGCTTTCACTTGAGCCCCTTGACCTAGGAGTACCATCAGGTGTGTCCAAAATGGTTTTTTATCCTATGGTGCATTAGGTGCAAACTGTGCACCTATCTTGCACCGAAACTATCACTATCTCTAAACGGACCGAAGTGAGATTCCATATGACACACGTCATCTAGGAGTTCCATTGGGTGCGTCCAAATTAATTTCATAACATATGGTACGTTCCATGCAAATTGTGCAACTATCTTGCATCAAGATTAGCACTATATCCGAGTAGACCAAATCGAGCCTCCACTTGAGCCTTTTCAACTACGAGTACCATCGGGTGGGTCTAAAATAGTTTCTTAGCCTATGGTGTATTAGGCGTAAACCGTGCACATATCTTCTACCAAAACTAACTCTGTCTCTAAACGAACCGAAGCAAGATTCCATATGACACACATCATCAAGGAGTTATATCAGGTGAGTCCTAATTGATTTTTGAGCATACCGTATGTTCCATGCAAACCGTGCATCTATCTTGCATCAAACCGAGCTTTCACATGAGCCCCTTGACCTAGGAGTACCATCGGGTGTGTCCAAAATGGTTTTTTATCCTATGGTGCATTAGGTGCAAACTGTGCACCTATCTTGCACCGAAACTAACACTATCTCTAAACGGACCGAAGTGAGATTCCATATGACACATGTCATCTAGGAGTTCCATCTGGTGCGTCCAAATTGATTTCTGAGCATATGGTATGTTCCTTGCAAATCGTGCACCTATCTTGCATCAAGAATAGCACTATCTCTAAACAGACCGAACCGAGCCTCCACTTGAGCCTCTTCACCTAGGAGTACCAACAGGTGCTTCCAAAATGGTTTCTTAGACTTTGGTGCATTAGGCGCAAACCGTGCACATATCTTGCACCGAAACTAATAATGTCTCAAAGCACACCAAAGCGAGATTCCATATGACACACGTCATCAAGCATATGGTATGTTCCTTGCAAATCATGCACCTATCTTGTATCAACATTAGCACTATCTCCAAACAGATAAAACCGAGCTTCCACCTGAACCTCTTCACCAAAGATCCAACAGGTGCTTCCAAAAAGGTTTCTTAGACTATGGTGCATTAGGCGCAAACCATGCACATATCTTGCATCGAAACGAACACTGTTTCTAGACACACCAAAGTGAGATTCCATATGACACATGTCATCATGGAGTTCCATCGGGTGCATCCAAATTAATTTCCACGCATATGTTATGTTCCATGCAAACCGTGCACCTAGCTTGCATCAAGATTAGCAGTATCTCCAAACAGACCGAACCGAGCATCCACTTGAGCCTCTTCATCTAGGAGTACAAACAGGTGCATCAAAAATGGTTTCTTAGACTATGGTGCATTAGGCACAAACTATGCACCTATCTTGCCCTGAAACTAACATTGTCTCCAAACAGACCGAAGCAAGATTCCATATGACACACGTCATCTAGGAGTTCCATTGGGTGCGTCCAAATTAATTTCATAACATATAGTACGTTCCATGCAAACTGTGCAACTATCTTGCATCAAGATTAGCACTATATCCGAGCAGACCAAATCGAGCCTCCACTTGAGCCTCTTCAACTACGAGTACCATCGGGTGCGTCTAAAATAGTTTCTTAGCCTATGGTGCATTAGGCGTAAACCGTGCACATATCTTCTACCAAAACTAACACTGTCTCTAAATGAACCGAAGCAAGATTCCATATGACACACATCATCAAGGAGTTATATCAGGTGAGTCCTAATTGATTTCTGAGCATACCGTATATTCCATGCAAACCGTGCATCTATCTTGCATCAAGATTAGCACTATCTCCAAACAGACCAAATCGAGCTTTCACTTGAGCCCCTTGACCTAGGAGTACCATCAGGTGTGTCCAAAATGGTTTTTTATCCTATGGTGCATTAGGTGCAAACTGTGCACCTATCTTGCACCGAAACTATCACTATCTCTAAACGGTCCGAAGTGAGATTCCATATGACACATGTCATCTAGGAGTTCCATCTGGTGCGTCCAAATTGATTTCTGAGCATATGGTATGTTCCATGCAAATCGTGCACCTATCTTGCATCAAGATTAGCACTATCTCTAAACAGACCGAACCGAGCCTCCACTTGAGCCTCTTCACCTAGGAGTACCAACAGGTGCTTCCAAAATGGTTTCTTAGACTTTGGTGCATTAGGCGCAAACCGTACACATATCTTGCACCGAAACTAATAATGTCTCTAAGCGCACCAAAGCTAGATTCCATATGACACACGTCATCAAGCATATGGTATGTTCCTTGCAAATCATGCACCTATCTTGTATCAAGATTAGCACTATCTCCAAACAGATAAAACCGAGCTTCCACTTGAACCTCTTCACCAAAGATCCAACAGGTGCTTCCAAAATGGTTTCTTAGACTATGGTGCATTAGGCGCAATCCATGCACATATCTTGCACCGAAACGAACAATGTTTCTAGATAGACCAAAGTGAGATTCCATATGACACATGTCATCAAAGAGTTCCGTCGGGTGCATCCAAATTGATATCCAAGCATATGGTATGTTCCATGCAAACCGTGCACCTATCTTGCATCAAGATTAGCAGTATCTCCAAACAGACCGAACCGAGCATCCACTTGAGCCCCTTGACCTAGGAGTACCATCGGGTGTGTCCAAAATGGTTTCTTAGACTATGGTGTATTAGGCACAAACTATGCACCTATCTTGCACCAAAACTAACATTGTCACCAAACAGACCGAAGCGAGATTCCATATGATACACGTCATCTAGGAGTTCCATTGGGTGCGTCCAAATTAATTTCTTAACATATGGTATGTTCCATGCAAACTGTGCAACTATTTTGCATCAAGATTAGCACTATATCCGAACAGACCAAATCGAGCCTCCACTTGAGCCTCTTCAACTACGAGTACCAACAAGTGCGTCTAAAATGGTTTCTTAGACTATGGTGCATTAGGTGCAAACTGTCCACCTATCTTGCACCGAAACTAACAATGTCTCCAAATGACAGTTGCGAGATTCCATATGACACACGTCATCAAGGAATTCTATCGGGTGCATCCAAATTCATTTCCAAGCATATGGTATGTTCCATGCAAACCATGCACCTACCTTGCATAAGGATTAGCACTATCTCCAAATTGACCGAATCAAGCTTCCACTTGAGCCTCTTCACCTAGGAGTAACAAATAGTGCGTCCAAAATGGTTTCTTAGACTATGGTGAATTAGGTGCAAACTATGCACCTATCTTGCACTAAAACTTACAATGTCTACAAACGGACCGAAGCAAGATTCCATATGGCACACGTCATCTAGGAGTTCCTTTGGGTGCGTCCAAATTGATTTCTAAGCATATGGTATGTTCCTTGTAAATCATGCACCTATCTTGCATCAAGATTAGCACTATCTCCAAACAGATCAAACCGAGCTTCCACTTGAGTCTCTTCATCGAAGTACCAACAGGTGCTTTCAAAATGGTTTTTGGTTATGGAGCATTAGGCACAAACCATGCACATATCTTGCACTGAAACTAACACTGTTTCTAAACAGACCAAAGCGAGATTCCATATGACACATGTCATCAAGGAGTTTTATCGGGTGCATCCATATTGATTTCTAAGCATATGGTATGTTCCATGCAAACTGTGCACCTATCTTACATCAAGATTAGCACTATCTCCAGACAGTCCGAACCGAGCTTCCACTTGAGCCTCTTTTATATCGGAGTACAAACAGGTGTGTCCAAAATGGTTCCTTAGACTATGGTGCATTGGGCACAAACTATGCACCTATCTTGCCCAGAAACTAACATTGTCTCCAAACAGACCGAAGCGAGATTCCATATGACACACGTCATCTAGGAGTTCCATTGGGTGCGTCCAAATTAATTTCATAACATATGGTACGTTCCATGCAAACTGTGCAACTATCTTGCATCAAGATTAGCACTATATCCGAGTAGACCAAATCGAGCCTCCACTTGAGCCTTTTCAACTACAAGTACCATCGGGTGGGTCTAAAATAGTTTCTTAGCCTATGGTGCATTAGGCATAAACCGTGCACATATCTTCTACCAAAACTAACACTGTCTCTAAACGAACCGAAGCAAGATTCCATATGACACACATCATCAAGGAGTTATATCAGGTGAGTCCTAATTGATTTCTGAGCATTCCGTATGTTCCATGCAAACCGTGCATCTATCTTGCATCAATCCGAGCTTTCACTTGAGCCCCTTGACCTAGGAGTACCATCGGGTGTGTCCAAAATGGTTTTTTATCCTATGGTGCATTAGGTGCAAACTGTGCACCTATCTTGCACCGAAACTAACACTATCCCTAAACAGACCGAAGTGAGATTCCATATGACACATGTCATCTAGGAGTTCCATCTGGTGCGTCCAAATTGATTTCTGAGCATATGGTATGTTCCTTGCAAATCGTGCACCTATCTTGCATCAAGAATAGCACTGTCTCTAAATAGACCGAACCGAGCCTCCACTTGAGCCTCTTCACCTAGGAGTACCAACAGGTGCTTCCAAAATGGTTTCTTAGACTTTGGTGCATTAGGCGCAAACCGTGCACATATCTTGCATCGAAACTAATAATGTCTCTAAGCACACCAAAGCGAGATTCCATATGACACACGTCATCAAGCATATGGTATGTTCCTTGCAAATCATGCACCTATCTTGTATCAAGATTAGCACTATCTCCAAACAGATAAAACTGAGCTTCCACCTGAACCTCTTCACCAAAGATCCAACAGGTGCTTCCAAAATGGTTTCTTAGACTATGGTGCATTAGGCGCAATCCATGCACATATCTTGCACCGAAACTGATGTGAACCCACTAGGCTTTTCGCCTGATCTTTCGATGAGAGGCGGTGGATAACTCGATTAGTGAATGGAGATGACGTTCACGGCCCGACTACAGCCCTCAAGACTGCGCCTTAGCAACCGATACACCGCCTCCAATGGCTGTCACGATCTTGTGGAGCGCAACACCCGGCCACTAGGGCACTCGTCCTGCAAGCAATCGAAGAACCAGCAAGAACAAGTAGGACAAGTACTAAAATACTAGATGTAAATGAAGGTTTCAAACTCAATCTCTAATGAAGTGGGGTTTCGAAAACAAGAAGACGGGCGGCTGGATCAGCACGCGCGCTTACAAGCAAGTAGCGAAGGCTAAACTTTATCTAATCAAAACCCAGTTGTTCATGGCGGCTCTAGATGTAAATAAATAGAGGGGAGGACGACCAAAGGGGTGCTAGAGTCGTCTTCCAACCCTAGGACGTGTCCCTAATGGACTCAACTTGATACATGGGCCATTGGTCCAAAATAGGGTGACGCAGCACCAAAACAGAAAAAGGTGTCGGCACGAAAACAAGGACTGCGCCCGACTCATAAGCTGAATAGATATGTGGTTGGACCCATTGGAAAGTAGACTTCATGAGCTTTCCAACAAGTATAGGAACGTCCCAGTTGGAGTCCATATGACGCCATGGTGATCCATACAAGTTAGAGTTATTTTCCAGTCCGAATCCAACTCCCAAAACGTGTTGGGTTTGGACTCTTGGTTTCCTTGCTTTAGAAGCGACGTGGTAACTTGATAGAGGATGTTGTGGAGGCTTGGACCTGATCTCCAATCACCTTTGTTAAGTTATCACTCTTCCCATATGCAATCAGCCCTTGAAGTTGGTGTTGCCTCAAATTCTGAATGCAGTTGAACCTTCCCTTGCTGATCTTGTCCATTATTCCTGAGCAACACGAAAGTGCACGTGTCTCCATTGTCTAAATATGATTGACAAAAGTTTAAAACTGAACTTACTTGAAGGTTGAGTTGATGGGCACGAGCACGAGTAAGAGGACCAGCTATAGGTTGTGTCGGAGAGGATGTAGGACCAGCTATAGGTTGTGCCGGAGAGGATGTAGGATATGTATCGCTGGTGGATGTAGGATATGTATCGCTGGTGTTGATGTCCTCATCATCCTCCATTTCTTGCATTTGAGTCGTCCTCGACTCAAGCTCAGCTTCCTCACCCAAATAAGGCTTCAAATCTTTGTCTAGTAGTTCTTTCACTTGTCGCTGAATTTCCTTTGTTTCCTCCGGGTTTGTCCTGTATGGTGCATGATTTGGCAAAACTGATCCAGGAATAAGATCAATTTGGTGCTCAATCCCGCGTAGTGGAGGCAGCCCCACTGGTACATCACTTGGAAACACATCAGAATACTCCTGCAAAACGTTAGCAACAGCAGGGGGCAAAGAACATTGCATATCCTCAACTGAAATCAAAGCATCCTTGCATATCAAAGCATAAGCAACAGAAGTGGATGCATTGAACTCATTAATATCTGATTTGGTAGCTATCATACAACGTCCTTTCAGTTTTATCTCATCTTTGTTACCAATTACAGATTTATTATTTTTATTGCTCTTGCTCTTTGCTTTAGTAGCCCTAGCAACATCAGTTTGCATAATAGTTTCAGGGGACATAGGATGCAACACAATTTTGCGATCATGGTATAGAAAAGAATACTGATTTGATCTACCATGATGCATAGAATCTCTATCAAATTGCCAAGGTCTACCTAGCAGAATGTTACAAGCTTGCATAGGCACAACATCACATTCAACAATATCTTTGTAGGATCCGATGGAAAACTTAATTCTCACAAGTCTAGTTACCTTTGCCTTACCACTGTTGTTCAGCCATTGGATGTAGTAGGGATGCGGGTGTGGTTTGGTGTTGAGGGCAAGCTTCTGCACCATATCGCTGCTTGCCAAGTTGTTGCAGCTACCTCCATCAATGATCATGCGACAAGAACGCTCTTTGATGACACACTTTGTTTGGAATAAAATGTGTCGCTGATTTTGCTCTGCCATCTCCATTTGTGCACTAAGCACTCGCTGCACGATCAAGCTCTCATAGTGGTCCGCTTCACCTGCATTAATATGTTCTTCTATTTGATCTTCATTACCTGCATGGTCAGTCGCAAGCAGTGCAAGTGTATCCTCATCAAAATCACTAGCAGATGAGTACTCACCATCATCCCTGACAATCATAACTCGCTTGTTTGGGCAGTCACGCATCATGTGCCCATATCCCTTGCATCGATGACACTGAACATCTCTTGTTCTTCCCGTGGAATTAACCGAGGTGGCACTAGCGATTGGTCTCTGGGCTGATTTAGTTGCTGTATTTGTGGAAGAATCACGTGGTTTGTCGCTGTAGGAAGGTGGTGGAGCTATTGATCGGCTTGATGGAAGAGGTACACCACCCGACAATGTAGCCGATGTGCGTTGTTGCCAGGATTTCCCTGCAGAATTGTTAGATTTGGCACTAGAACGTTGTCCCTGCACTTCCGTTTCAGCTTTACAAGCAAGATGAAACAAACGGGTTACGTTAGTATAATCTTTATAAACAAGAATGTCCTGGATTTCACGATTTAACCCGCCCAAAAATCTAGCCATAGCAGGTTCTTCTTCCTCCTCTAAATTACATCGCAGCATACCCATTTGTAATTCCTGATAATATTCTTCTACACTTTTAGCACCTTGTCTCAATTGCTGCAACTTATTAATCATGTCACGTGCATAGTAAGAAGGAACAAATCTAGCCCTCATGACTTGTTTCAACGCATTCCAAGTTCTAGGTATGTTATTAGGATTTTTCTTGCCATGTTCTATCCACCAAACGGAAGCAAAATCGGTGAACTCACTAGTAGCAGCCCTAACACGTGTATCCTCAGGAAATTCATGACATGTAAACTTTTGGTCAACAGCAATCTCCCAAGTAATGTATGCATCAGGGTCATATTTACCATCAAAAAGAGGTATTTGAAATTTAATCTTACTGAAAGCATCATTATTATTGTGTACCTCGCGTCGGTGGTGGCCACCCATACCTCTACGGGTGTGACGTAGGTGACGTCGATGATGAGTGTCTTGATCATCTCGTTCCGTATCAGCAGTGTAATCATCATCATAATTGCCATCCACTCGGTCTTCCTCCTTGTTTTCTTCCTTATGCTTCTCTTTGTCCATTGTGTGGAAAGCATCAAATCGCCTTAGGAGAGCAGCAAGGCTTTTGTCCACACTAGCAACGGATTCCTCCAAACTTGTGAGCTTGTTGTTTGTGGCAATCTGCGTAGCCTCCAACTGTCCCAGCTTTTCATTTGTCACATGCAAGTCGTTATCAAGTCCCTCTGTGTGCAGCTTCACTTTCCTTTCAAAATGTTGTATGATGCCCTTAGTGCGAGGTGTAAGTGGTGTTTCGTTACCATCATCTGCCCCTGGCATGGTTCAAAGACAAAGACAACAAAAAGGCAAGTGAAGAAATAAAAGCCCTACAACTACTAGGATGTAGCTACAGCAAGTCGCTCACACTCAACCTGTAACACAAGTTCTTACCAATTCTTTCCTTGCTTGACAGGAGGGGTCGTCTACCAACAAGTGTACAGCAATGGACGAAGTGTATCGGTGCTGCAGCACAAGACCTGTCAAGCTGCAGAGTATGTGGAGCTATAGGTGGGCTGAAACAAGGAACGAACTAGCACCACGTTAGTTATAAAAGCGAGCTGAATAAACGCTCAGCGGTGGTACTGTGCTGGTCCTAGCCTAGACCGTGCTAGAGACGCGAGCCTGGACACAAAGGGAAAACACAGCACACCACTAGAAACAAAATGAGCAGCCCTACTGGAAACAAAAAGAACAACAATCCCCTTCTTTTGATTTTTTTTCTTTTTTTCTTTCTTTCTTTCTTTTTTTTTCTTTATTTTTTTTCTTTCTCTTTTCTTTTTTTTTGGGGAACCTCAAAACCTGATTATATAAACGAAATAGTACAAAATATCACTTCACCACTCTCACCCTCTCACTAGAGTAAGGCTGAACCTCAAAATTCAATATATCTAGCACAAGTATGAAGTGCTATCTTTCCTTTTGGATCACGTTGATGGAAACGCAGAATAGACAAACAAGTGGCTGCACCTATTATCAAGATCTACTCAAATTCCAACCCACAATAGATTGGACGCAGTTGTGACTAGATGGTGACAAGAACTCAAAACTCTAAAGGACTAAACTAAAACCAGCACTGGACACGACCGAAGCAAACACTCATTCAACCAGCCCTAACTAAGTAGTACTAGCCACGGCACAAAGGATTTATAGGATTATGAAAAACAAATCTGCTATATTTTTTGTCTTTTTTTTGGACTATAGGAAAAACAAACACGAAGAATTGGAAATCTCTCACCGATAAACCTTGCTCTGATTACCAACTGATGGAACCCACTAGGGTTTTTGCCTGATCTTTCGATGAGAGGCGGTGGATAACTCGATTAGTGAATGGAGATGACGTTCACGGCCCGACTACAGCCCTCAAGACTGCGCCTTAGCAACCGATACACCGCCTCCAATGGCTGTCACGATCTTGTGGAGCGCAACACCCGGCCACTAGGGCACTCGTCCTGCAAGCAATCGAAGAACCAGCAAGAACAAGTAGGACAAGTACTAAAATACTAGATGTAAATGAAGGTTTCAAACTCAATCTCTAATGAAGTGGGGTTTCGAAAACAAGAAGACAGGCGGCTGGATCAGCACGCGCGCTTACAAGCAAGTAGCGAAGGCTAAACTTTATCTAATCAAAACCCAGTTGTTCATGGCGGCTCTAGATGTAAATAAATAGAGGGGAGGACGACCAAAGGGGTGCTAGAGTCGTCCTCCAACCCTAGGACGCGTCCCTAATGGACTCAACTTGATACATGGGCCATTGGTACAAAATAGGGTGACGCAGCACCAAAACAGAAAAAGGTGTCGGCACGAAAACAAGGACTGCGCCCGACTCATAAGCTGCATAGATATGTGGTTGGACCCATTGGAAAGTAGACTTCATGAGCTTTCCAACAAGTATAGGAACGTCCCAGTTGGAGTCCATATGACGCCGTGGTGATCCATACAAGTTAGAGTTATTTTCCAGTCCGAATCCAACTCCCAAAACGTGTTGGGTTTGGACTCTTGGTTTCCTTGCTTTAGAAGCGACGTGGTAACTTGATAGAGGATGTTGCGGAGGCTTGGACCTGATCTCCAATCACCTTTGTTAAGTTATCACTCTTCCCATATGCAATCAGCCCTTGAAGTTGGTGTTGCCTCAAATTCTGAATGCAGTTGAACCTTCCCTTACTGATCTTGTCCATTATTCCTGAGCAACACGAAAGTGCACGTGTCTCCATTGTCTAAATATGATTGACAAGAGTTTAAAACTGAACTTACTTGAAGGTTGAGTTGATGGGCACGAGCATGAGTAAGAGGACCAGCTATAGGTTGTGTCGGAGAGGATGTAGGACCAGCTATAGGTTGTGCCGGAGAGGATGTAGGATATGTATCGCTGGTGGATGTAGGATATGTATCGCTGGTGTTGATGTCCTCATCAGAAACGAACAATGTTTCTAGACACACCAAAGTGAGATTCCATATGACACATGTCATCAAGGAGTTCCATCGGGTGCATCCAAATTAATTTCCACGCATATGTTATGTTCCATGCAAACCGTGCACCTATCTTGCATCAAGATTAGCAGTATCTCCAAACAGACCGAACCGAGCATCCACTTGAGCCTCTTCATCTAGGAGTACAAACAGGTGCATCAAAAATGGTTTCTTAGACTATGGTGTATTAGGCACAAACTATGCACCTATCTTGCCCTGAAACTAACATTGTCTCCAAACAGACCGAAGCAAGATTCCATATGACACACGTCATCTAGGAGTTCCATTGGGTGCGTCCAAATTAATTTCATAACATATGGTACGTTCCATGCAAACTGTGCAACTATCTTGCATCAAGATTAGCACTATATCCGAGCAGACCAAATCGAGCCTCCACTTGAGCCTCTTCAACTACGAGTACCATCGGGTGCGTCCAAAATAGTTTCTTAGCCTATGGTGCATTAGGCGTAAACCGTGCACATATCTTCTACCAAAAC
>NW_018396398.1:118034-128547 GCF_000003195.3 Sorghum bicolor
TCTGTTCAGATATAGTGCTAATCTTGATGCAAGGTAGTTGCACAGTTTGCATGGAACGTACCATATGTTAAGAAATCAATTTGGATGCACCCAATGGAACTCCTAGATGACGTGTGTCATATGGAATCTTGCTTCGGTCTGTTTGGAGACAATGTTAGTTTTGGTGCAAGATAGGTGCATAGTTTGTGCCTAATGCACCATAGTCTAAGAAACCATTTTTGACGCACCTGTTTGTACTCCTAGATGAAGAGGCTCAAGTGGAAGCTCGGTTCGATCTGTTTGGAGAAAGTGCTAATCTTGATGCAAGATAGGTGCACAGTTTCCATGGAACATACCATATGCTTGGAAATCAATTTGGATGCACCCGATGGAACTCCTTGATGACGTGTGTCATATGGAATCTCGCTTCGGTCCGTTTAGAAACAATGTTAGTTTTGGTGCAAGTTATGTGCATGGTTTGCGCCTAATGCACCATAGTGTAAGAAACCATTTTGGAAGCACATGTTGGTACTTCGGTGAAGAGGCTCAAGTGGAAGCTCGGTTTGATCTGTTTGGAGATAGTGCTAATCTTGATGCAAGATAGGTGAATGATTTGCAAGGAACATACCATATGCATAGAAATCAATTTGGACGCACCCAATGGAACTCCTAGATGACGTGTGTCATATGGAATCTTGCTTCGGTCCGTTTGTAGACATTGTAAGTTTTAGTGCAAGATAGGTGCACAGTTTGCGCCTAGTGCGCCATAGTCTAAGAAACCATTTTGGACGAACTATTTGGTACTCCTGGGTGAAGAGGCTCAAGTGAAAGCTTGGTTCGGTCAGTTTGGAGATAGTGCTAATCCTTATGCAAGGTAGGTGCATGGTTTGCATGGAACATACCATATGCTTGGAAATCAATTTGGATGCACCCGATGTAACTCCTTGATGACGTGTCATATGGAATGTCACTTCGGTCCATTTGGAGATATTTTTAGTTTCGGTGCAAGATAGGTGCACAGTTTGCACCTAATGCACCATAGTCTAAGAAACCATTTTGGACGCACTTGTTGGTACTCCTAGGTGAAGGGGCTCATGTGGATGCTCGGTTCGGTCTGTTTGGAGATAGTGCTAATCTTGATGCAAGATAGGTGCACGGTTTGCATGGAACATACCAAATGCTTGCAAATCAATCTGGACGCACATGATGGAACTCCTAGTTGTCGTGTGTCATACAAAAGCTTGCTTCGTTCTGTTTGGAGACAGTGTTAGTTTCGGTACTAGATTGGTGCAAGGTTTGCACATAATGCAGCATAGGCAAAGAAACCATTTTGGACGCACCCGATGGTACTCCTAGGTAAAAGGCTCAAGTGAAAGCTCAGTTTGGTCTATTTGTTGATAGTGCTAATCTTGATGCAAGATAGACGCACAGTCTGCATGGAACGTACCATATGCTTAGAAATTAATTTGGACACACCCGATAGAACTCCTTGATGAAGTGTGCCACATAGAATCTCCCTTTGGTGTGCTTAGAAACTTTTTTAGTTTCGGTGCAAGATATGTGCACGGTTTGCGTCTAATGCACCAAAGACTAAGAAACCATTTTGGAAGCACCTGTTGCTAGTTCGGTGAAGAGGCTCAAGTGGAGGCTCGGATTGGTCTGTTTAGAGATAGTGCTAATCTTGATGCAAGATAGGTGCACGATTTGCATGGAACATACCATGTGCTCAGAAATCAATTTGGACGCACTAGATGGAACTCCTAGATGACATGTGTCATATGGAATCTCACTTCGGTCTGTTTAGAGACAGTGTTAGTTTTGGTGCAAGATAGGTGCACGGTTTGCACCTAAAGCACTATAGGATAAGAAACTGTTTTGGACGCACTCGATGGTACTCCTAGATCAAGGGTCTCAAGTGAAAGATAGATGCACGGTTTGCATGGAACATACGATATGCACAGAAATCAATTAGGACGCACATGATATAACTCCTTGATGATGTGTCTCATATGGAATCTTACTTCGGTTCGTTTAGAGATAGTGTTAGTTTTAGAAGATATGTGCACGGTATAAGCCTAATGCACCATAGGCTAAGAAACCATTTTAGACGCACTCGATGGTACTCGTAGTTGAAGAGGCTCAAGTGGAGGCTTGATTTGGTCTGTTCAGATATAGTGCTAATCTTGATGCAAGGTAGTTGCACAGTTTGCATGGAACGTACCATATGTTAAGAAATCAATTTGGATGCACCCAATGGAACTCCTAGATGACGTGTGTCATATGGAATCTTGCTTCGGTCTGTTTGGAGACAATGTTAGTTTTGGTGCAAGATAGGTGCATAGTTTGTGCCTAATGCACCATAGTCTAAGAAACCATTTTTGACGCACCTGTTTGTACTCCTAGATGAAGAGGCTCAAGTGGAAGCTCGGTTCGATCTGTTTGGAGAAAGTGCTAATCTTGATGCAAGATAGGTGCACAGTTTCCATGGAACATACCATATGCTTGGAAATCAATTTGGATGCACCCGATGGAACTCCTTGATGACGTGTGTCATATGGAATCTCGCTTCGGTCCGTTTAGAAACAATGTTAGTTTTGGTGCAAGCTATGTGCATGGTTTGCGCCTAATGCACCATAGTGTAAGAAACCATTTTGGAAGCACATGTTGGTACTTCGGTGAAGAGGCTCAAGTGGAAGCTCGGTTTGATCTGTTTGGAGATAGTGCTAATCTTGATGCAAGATAGGTGAATGATTTGCAAGGAACATACCATATGCATAGAAATCAATTTGGACGCACCCAATGGAACTCCTAGATGACGTGTGTCATATGGAATCTTGCTTCGGTCCGTTTGTAGACATTGTAAGTTTTAGTGCAAGATAGGTGCACAGTTTGCGCCTAGTGCGCCATAGTCTAAGAAACCATTTTGGACGAACTATTTGGTACTCCTGGGTGAAGAGGCTCAAGTGAAAGCTTGGTTCGGTCAGTTTGGAGATAGTGCTAATCCTTATCCAAGGTAGGTGCATGGTTTTCATGGAACATACCATATGCTTGGAAATCAATTTGGATGCACCCGATGTAACTCCTTGATGACGTGTCATATGGAATGTCACTTCGGTCCATTTGGAGATATTTTTAGTTTCGGTGCAAGATAGGTGCACAGTTTGCACCTAATGCACCATAGTCTAAGAAACCATTTTGGACGCACTTGTTGGTACTCCTAGGTGAAGGGGCTCATGTGGATGCTCGGTTCGGTCTGTTTGGAGATAGTGCTAATCTTGATGCAAGATAGGTGCACGGTTTGCATGGAACATACCAAATGCTTGCAAATCAATCTGGACGCACATGATGGAACTCCTAGTTGTCGTGTGTCATACAAAAGCTTGCTTCGTTCTGTTTGGAGACAGTGTTAGTTTCGGTACTAGATTGGTGCAAGGTTTGCACATAATGCAGCATAGGCAAAGAAACCATTTTGGACGCACCCGATGGTACTCCTAGGTAAAAGGCTCAAGTGAAAGCTCAGTTTGGTCTATTTGTTGATAGTGCTAATCTTGATGCAAGATAGACGCACAGTCTGCATGGAACGTACCATATGCTTAGAAATTAATTTGGACACACCCGATAGAACTCCTTGATGAAGTGTGCCACATAGAATCTCCCTTTGGTGTGCTTAGAGACAGTATTAGTTTCGTTGTAAGATATGTGCACGGTTTGCGTCTACTGCACCAAAGACTAAGAAACCATTATGGAAGCACCTGTTGGTTGTTCGGTGAAGAGGCTCAAGTGGAGGCTCGGATTGGTCTGTTTAGAGATAGTGCTAATCTTGATGCAAGATAGGTGCACGATTTGCATGGAACATACCATATGCTCAGAAATCAATTTGGACGCACTAGATGGAACTCCTAGATGACATGTGTCATATGGAATCTCACTTCGGTCCGTTTAGAGACAGTGTTAGTTTTGGTGCAAGATAGGTGCACGGTTTGCACCTAAAGCACCATAGGATAAGAAACCGTTTTGGACGCACCCGATGGTACTCCTAGGTCAAGGGGCTCAAGTGACAGCTCGGTTTAGTCTGATTGGAGATAGTGCAAATCTTGATGCAAGATGGTGCATGGTTTGCATGGAACATATTATATGCTCAGAAATCAATTAGGACACACCTGATATAACTCCTTGATGATGTGTGTCATATGGAATCCTGCTTCGGTTCGTTTAGAGACAGTGTTAGTTTTGGTAGAAGATATGTGCACGGTTTACGCCTAATGCACCATAGGCTAAGAAACCATTTTAGACGCACCCGATGGTACTCATAGTTGAATAGGCTCAAGTGGAGGCTCGATTTGGCCTGTTCAGATATAGTGCTAATCTTAATGCAAGATAGTTGCATAGTTTGCATGCAACATACCATATGTTAAGAAATCAATTTGGACGCACCCAATGGAACTCCTAGATGACGTGAGTCATACAGAATCTCGCTTCGGTCTATTTTGTGACAATGTTAGTTTCGGTGCAAGAAAGGTGCATAGTTTGTGCCTAATGCACCATAGTCTAAGAAACCATTTTTGACGCACCTAATTGTACTCCTAGATTAAGGGGCTCAAGTGGAAGCTCGGTTCGGTCTGTTTGGAGATAATGCTAATCTTGATGCAAGATAGGTGCATGGTTTGCATGGAACATACCATATGCTTGGAAATCAATTTTGATGCAACCGATGGAACTCCTTGATGACGTGTGTCATATGGAATCTTGCTTTGGTCTGTTTAGAAATAGTGTTAGTTTCGGTGCAAGATAGGTGCACAGTTTGCGCCTAATGCACCATAGTCTAGGAAACCATTTTGGACGCACTATTTTGTACTCCTGGGTGAAGAGGCTCAAGTGGAAGCTTGGTTCGGCCAGTTTGGAGATAGTGCTAATCCATATGCAAGGTAGGTGCATGGTTTGCATGGAACATACCATATGCTTGGAAATCAATTTGGATGCAGCCGATGGAACTCCTTGATGACA
Organism: Sorghum bicolor; assembly: GCF_000003195.3. Lineage (NCBI taxonomy): Eukaryota > Viridiplantae > Streptophyta > Magnoliopsida > Poales > Poaceae > Sorghum > Sorghum bicolor. The sequence goes on from NW_018396398.1 coordinate 123,018, forward strand.
TGTGTTATTTGGAATCTCGCTTCGGTCCATTTGGAGACATTGTTAGTTTCGGTGCAAGATAGGTGCACAATTTGCACCTAATGCACCATAGTCTAAGAAACCATTTTGGACGTGAAGGGGCTCAAGTGGATGCTCAGTTCGGTCTGTTTGGAGATAGTGCTATTCTTGATGCAAGATAGGTGCACGGTTTGCATGGAACGTACCAAATGCTTGGAAATCAATCTGGACGCACATGATGGAACTCCTAGATGACGTGTGTCATACGAAATCATGCTTCGGTCTGTTTGGAGACAGTGTTAGTTTCGGTGCAAGATAGGTGCAAGGTTTGCACATAATGCAGGATAGGCTAAGAAACCATTTTGGACGCACCCGATGGTACTCCTAGGTAAAAGGCTCAAGTGAAAGCTCGGTTTGGTCTATTTGGAGATAGTGCTAATATTGATGCAAGATAGATGCACGGTCTGCATGGAACGTACCATATGCTTATAAATTAATTTGGACACACCCGATAGAACTCCTTGATGACGTGTGTCATATGGAATCTTGATTTGGTGTGCTTAGAGACAATATTAATTTCGGTGCAAGATATGTGCATGGTTTGCGCCCAATGCACCAAAGTCTAAGAAACCATTTTGGAAGAACCTATTGGTACTCCTAGGTGAAGAGGCTCAAGTGGAGGCTCGGTTCGGTCTGTTTAGAGATAGTGCTAATCTTGATGCAAGATTGGTGCATGATTTGCATTGAACATACCAAATGCTTAGAAATCAATTTGGACGCACCCAATGGAACTCCTAGATGATGTGTGTCATATGGAATCTTGCTTCGGTCCGTTTGTAGACATTGTATGTTTTAGTGCAAGATAGGTGCACAGTTTGCGCCTGATGCACCATAGTCTAGGAAACAATTTTGGACGCACTATTTTGTACTCCTGGGTGAAGATGCTCAAGTGGAGGATCGGTTCGGTCTGTTTAGAGATAGTGCTAATCTTGATGCAAGATTGGTGCATGATTTTCATGGAACATACCATATGCTTAGAAATCAATTTGGACGCACCCAATGGAACTCCTAGATAACGTGTGTCATATGGAATCTTGCTTCGGTCCGTTTGTAGACATTATAAGTTTTAGTGCAAGATAGGTGCACAGTTTGCGCCTAATGCACCATAGTCTAGGAAACCATTTTGGACGCACTATTTGGTACTCCAAGGTGAAGAGGCTCAAGTAGAAGCTTGGTTTGGTCAGTTTGGAGATAGTCCTAATCCTTATGCAAGGTTGGTGCATTGTTTGCATGGAACATACCATATGCTTGGAAATCAATTTGGATGCACCCGATGGAACTCCTTGATTACGTGTGTTATATGGAATCTCGCTTCGGTCCATTTGGAGACATTGTTAGTTTCGGTGCAAGATAGGTGCACAGTTTGCACCTAATGCACCATAGTCTAAGAAACCATTTTGGATGCACTTGTTGGTACTCCTAGGTGAAGGGGCTCAAGTGGATGCTCGGTTTGGTCTGTTTGGAGATAGTGCTAATCTTGATGCAAGATAGGTGCACGGTTTGGATGGAACATACCAAATGCTTGCAAATCAATCTGGACGCACATGATGGAACTACTTGATGACGTGTGTCATATGAAATCTTGCTTCGGTCTGTTTGGAGACAGTGTTAGTTTCGGTGCAAGATAGGTGCAAGGTTTGCACATAATGCAACATAGGCTAAGAAAGCATTTTGGACGCACCCGATGGTACTCCTAGGTAAAAGGCTCAATTGAAAGCTCGGTTTGGTCTGTTTGGAGATAGTGCTAATATTGATGCAAGATAGATGCACGGTCTGCATGGAACGTACCATATGCTTAGAAATTAATTCGGACACACCCGATAGAACTCCTTGATGACGTGTGTCATATGGAATCTTGCTTTGGTGTGCTTAGAGATAGTATTAGTTTCGGTGCAAGATATGTGCACGGTTTGCGCCTAATGCACCAAAGTCTAAGAAACCATTTTGGAAGCACCTGTTGGTACTCCTAGGTGAAGAGGCTCAAGTGGAGGCTAGGTTCGGTCTGTTTAGAGATAGTGCTAATCTTGATGCAAGATAGGTGCACGATTTGCATGGAACATAACTATATGCTCAGAAATCAATTTGGATGCACCAGATGGAACTCCTAGATGACATGTGTCATAAGGAATCTCACTTCGGTCCGTTTAAAGATAGTGTTAGTTTCGGTGCAAGATAGGTGCACAATTTGCACCTAATGCACCATAGGATAAGAAACCATTTTGGACGCACCCGATGGTACTCCTAGCTCAAGGGGCTCAAGTGAAAGCTCGGTTTGGTCTATTTGGAGATAGTGCTAATCTTGATGCAAGATAGATCACGGTTTCCATGGAACATACGGTATGCTCAGAAATCAATTAGGACTCACCTGATATCCTTGATGATGTGTGTCATATGGAATCTTGCTTCGGTTCGTTTAGAGACAGTTAGTTTTGGTAGAAGATATGTGCACGGTTTACGCCTAATGCACCATAGGCTAAGAAACCATTTTAGACGCACCCGATGGTACTCGTAGTTGAAGAGGCTCAAGTGGAGGCTCGATTTGGTCTGTTCGGATATAGTGCTAATCTTGATGCAAGATAGTTGCACAGTTTGTATGGAACGTACCATGTGTTATGAAATCAATTTGGACGTACCCAATGCAACTCCTAGATGACGCGTGTCATATGGAATCTCGCTTTGGTCCGTTTGGAGACAATGTTAGTTTCGGTGCAAGATAGGTGCACAGTTTGCACCTAATGCACCATAGTCTAAGAAACCATTTTTGACGCACCTATTTGTACTCCTAGATGAAGAGGCTCAAGTGGAAGCTCGGTTCGGTCTGTTTGGAGATAGTGCTAATCTTGATGTAAGATAGGTGCACGGTTTGCATGGAACATACCAAATGCTTGGAAATCAATCTCGACGCACATGATGGAACTCCTAGATGACGTGTGTCATACGAAATCTTTCTTCGGTCTGTTTGGAGACAGTGTTAGTTTCGGTGCAAGATAGGTGCAAGTTTTGCACATAATGCAACATAGGCTAAGAAACTATTTTGGAAGAACCCGATGGTACTCCTAGGTAAAAGGCTCAAGTGAAAGCTCGGTTTGGTCTATTTGGAGATAGTGATAATCTTGATGCAAGCTAGATGCACGATCTGCATGGAACGTACCATATGCTTAGAAATTAATTTGGACACACCCGATAGAAATCCTTGTTGATGTGTGTCATATGGAATCTTGCTTTGGTGTGCTTAGAGACAGTATTAGTTTTGGTGCAAGATATGTGCACGGTTTGCGCCTAATGCACCAAAGACTAAGAAACCATTTTTGTGAGGGTATAAACCCCTATACCCTTACGGCTAGACTTGGGCTAGGAGGCTTGGCCCATCACGAAGACGGTCCGAGGCTTGATCCAACTGCTTGGAGTTTCGCGCAAGGAAACAAGACGTGGAGATCAAGCCGGATCCTGGTCGGTTAGAACAGGGATTGATATCAAACTATCTATGGCAGTTGTAACCGACTAGGATTAGTTTCCAGATCTGTAACCCTGCCCTCCGGACTATATAAGGAGGGGCAAGGGACCCCCCTAGGACACATTATTCTCTCAATCCAATACAATCAGACGCAGGACGTAGGTATTACGCCCACACCGCAGCTGAACCTAGATAAAAACCTTGTCTGTGTCTTGTGTCACCATCGAGTTCGTAGCTTGCGTACTGTCTACCGATAAACTACTACCGTAGGTATACCCCAAGGTAGACTGCCGACTAGCTTTCGTCGACAGTGGCGCGCCAGGTAGGGGGTGTGCGTACAGCTCTCCCGACGAACAAGATGGTCATCGTTCCAGCTTTCGCGGCCGTACCTGAAGGTCTCACGTTCACTATCGGGGCCAGATCACGTGGACGACTCAGGGCGGCGGCCTCACGACCACGACTTTGGAAGAAACCCAGATCCGATCTGGGACGACGGCGACGTCGACACCGATCACGCCGGCGCCGAGCACTCGACCTCCACTACCTCGTTACAAGGGAAAAAAGAAGGTCGACAACTCAGATCTTTTCTGAGCCCTTGATCGCGTCGATCTCAGGCTCCTCGAAGCTTCCCGACTGGTAGATGGGATCTCGCGCCAATCTGATCGAGCCGCGCCGACGGACTTTTTCGACTCCTACCGGCCAACTCGTGTCGTCACACACGAACGGCTGGGGACGTCTCTGACAATAACTTCCACCCCCACGGGGCGGTCCGTCAAACTCAAGGCAGACTCAGACCAGAGTCCTCCTTACGGGCTAAACTACTCAGCCGTTTACTACTCACGGCACATCCAATCCCTTTTCAACAGGGCGGGTTGGTTGCCAAAACGGAGCAGTCGACCAGCTCGTCACTATGTCAACGTGGTGACGATCTGAGAACTACCAAACGACCAGGCTTCCGGCACAAACTCCAGCACTGGATCCATCACCACCGAGGTTATAAACTCTGAGGACGAAGATTACGACCTGGATTTACCACCGTACCCTCCGAGTTTCTCTCGCTTCCTGGTCTTTCCGCCCCGGTGGGGAGATCTCGTCTTCAATGTCAGCAACAACAAACCGGTTGTCGATTGAGAGTCAGACGAGCAGAAGTAGCTCCGCGAACAGCGCAATGCCTACCGTGCTTGGCGACGCGCGGATGAGGAACAGCAACTCCCGCCGCATAATGTGGCAGAACCTCCTAAGTGTTTGGGCCCACCGGCACCTGCCATTGTCCTAAGGACCTCTGACGGTGATGCCGGGAGTCCTCCCACTTTAGAAGTCCGATGAGCATTGCTGGGCGCTCATTCCACTGCTACCTGTGGCGTACCAAGCTGGCTCGTCCTGACCACTGGTAATGGTCAAACAACGAGAACTGTTTATTCTCGCCCTTACAGGATAGCAAGTGGCCACCTTAACACCAGGATCATTCGTTGCGAAGATAAAGCAGTAGCTCAACGACACAAGACCAAAATAACATTTCAGAGTGAAACAGCGGAAGTATTACATAACTTAATTTACAAAAGGAGTTCTTCCAAATAGTAGAGTGTTATTACAAGCCTGGTCCAGCGGAGCAACTGAAACTTTAGTATAGACAGAACAAATTTACAGACCCTGCCCATGGGTCACGCTCACTCTTCTTCGTCGTCAACCTCGACGACGGTCACACAGCAGGGTCCAAAACAAGTCGGCTCCTGCGCTTCACCTGCAACAGGGGTATTGAAACCCTGAGTACGGGAGTACTCAACAAGACTTACCCGATGGGAAAAGAGGAGAACTTAGGGATGCAGGCTTAGGGTAGACAAGGGGTGGCTGAGCAAGGAGCCAAAGTGTTTTGCGTAAAAGCTTACTAGTAGTGCATCCTTATTTTCAAGTTTTACCCACGAATTCCTCCCTCGCAGAGGCCGAGGAGTTCGAGGACAGTCTAACTGGTTGTACCCCACAGATGAATCCGTGAGTTCCTAGTCCTATCCTAAAGTATTA
>NW_018396398.1:132312-134676 GCF_000003195.3 Sorghum bicolor
TAAGCATTAAGGCTAAACAATAATTAACTGCCAGAGGTCATTAGGGTTAATGACCTCAGGTCATCACACAATCCCAAAATCACTCAACCCTAATCATGAGAACTTAATTAATTATTGTTTAATGGTTTTGGAATTATTATTTAAGTACTAAATAAGGGTTTATTAGTATTCTAATCTAACAATATCCAAATGCCACCAAATTTTGGGTGGAGTCAGGGAATAATATTCAGAGGCTCCCCACAATTTTTGGTGATTTTTGGACATACAAATAAATTATTATAAATCATACAAGTTTCATTTGCTAATTAAAAGGGCAAATTTTTACAGACATGTAAACTACCAGAAAACAGAATCCACTATTTTTCTTGTGTCCTACTTATTTCAGGGAATATACACAAAAATTTCCATGATTTTTGGATCAACCTACAATTTTCTACACAATTTCAAACATTCAGCAAAAAAAAAAATTGCACAAAAGGAAAAAAGAAAAAGATTTTTCGCGCGGCGGGCGGCCTGGAACTTGGCCCGCAAGCCGGCCCACGCGCGCTCGGCCTGCTCACGCGCCGCGCAGACGGCCGCGTGGACACGGTCCACTCTGGCCCGAGCGCTTCCGCGCCCGCGCCCTCTCCCTCTCTCTCTCACGCGGTCGCTGACGGGCGGGTTCTGCCCGTCAGCTCCGTCTCCTTCCTAGCGCCGCGGCTCCGGCGAGCTCCAGTGAGCCGTCGGCGAGCTCTCGGCCTTCGCGGCGAGACGCGTTAGCTTCCTCGACCTCCCGCGCACCCAGGGGCACCCTTTTCTCCCACTCTCCTCTATCCTAACCCCTGTGACCACGGGCACGGCGGACGGCCGCCTCGGCCGAGCAGACGCCGGCCACTACGAGCGAGTAGAGCGTGACTTGAGCAGCGCAAAAGCACCAGGGGCTCACCGCGACTTCAACCGAACAAGAAGCGACAGCGGAGAGGCTCTGGTTGACGCTGGCCACGGTGACGTGCTTGCGGTGGCGCTCGGCCGGAGTTGGGGGGGAAACGGCTCGGGTGGAAGCTACGGTAGGATAGAGCGTGTGTTTGGGGGCGCAATCGGTGGCGGGGCTCACGGCGGAGCTGCTGGGGTGCTCAGGTGGCTTGGAACGGCAGCGAGTGAGGCGAATTGGAGAGGCGCAGGGAGCTCGTCGGCGTCGGGGTTCAAGAAAAGGAAGATGGGACTCTGGCCACTCGGGGCTTTATCCCCACAATGGAAGGCGGTTCGCGGATGAGGACGTCCACGCGAAGCACAGCAGCAAGCAGCTGCGTGGCCAGCTGCGTGGCGGCGCGCGCGGAGGCGGCTCTGCCCCGGCGGCAGAGCACCCCCCCCCCCATCACTGTAGCCGGCCTCATCCACTCAGTTTGTCTTTTTGTGAAATCCGACCAAAATTTGAACTAAAGTCAAATTTCCACCAAAACAAAAGTTGTGCCAAATTTTATAAGCTACAAACCATATTTAGGTGTCCCAAGCTGATTCTCAATGGAAATAGGTTAATTTTGCCGGACAGTTTGAAAATCAAACTCAATTCAAAAGAAATTCAAATTTTTAAATTGGGGGCAAAACAGGGTTTCCAAAATTACTTTTGTTTTTCCTAAATAACTTGAAAAACTCCCAACATGAAAGTTGCTCAACTTTTTGCACTCTACAACTTTCATGTTGACCACTTTTCAAAATTCCAAATGGATTTTGAATTGAGGGTTTAAGTTGGAAAAGGGGACACTTTCTGGAAATCTGTATTTTCAAAATTACTTTGAATTTTGTATTGAAACTTCAAAAACTCAAAACACCAAAGTTGTACATCTTGCCAAGAGCTACAACTTTGCTTTTGAACTCAACCTCAAATTTTGCTTAGTTTTTGACTTATGCAAAAGGGGACAAATCTAGGATCCAGAAATCAGGGTTTTTCCCCCCCTTAGCTTTTCGGAAAATTTCCACCCTAGGGTTTTTAGCAACCACACAAGCATCAACAACCCACATAAACACACTCTACCTCCCTAAGCTCAAGCAATAAAAATAAACTTGTTTTAAGTTGATGCATACTAATGTGCTTTAACAAATATGATTTGCAATGCTCATGATGACATGATCCATTTTTAGTAACCGTAACATCAGGGATGTTACAGCCCTTCCCCCTTAAAGAAATCTCGTCCCTGAGATTTAAAACCTTAGGATAAGTAATGGAAAAGGAAATTTGTCAAAACTCTTTCGTCTTCAACTTTTCCATAAGTCAAGGAGTTGGGGAAAAATACTTCATTATAAGCATATATGTACATTAAGTACATGGCTTTGGCGACTCTTTTCCTTCACTAGAGTACACTCTCTGGTTATCATATATTGTCCTGA
>NW_018396398.1:134776-197695 GCF_000003195.3 Sorghum bicolor
TTGTACCTTATACCATTTGGTGGTTGTCCTTCGAGTAACTCTATCTTTTTGATCCAGCACTCGGATAGGGTATTCCGAATAAGTTAGATCTGGTTCAAGCTTTACATCTTCAATATCTTGAACTCGGTCTGGTACCCGAAGACACTTTTTCAGTTGAGACACATGGAACACATTATGCACCCCGGATAATCGTTCGGGCAGTTTAAGGCGGTAAGCGACCTGCCCACATCGGTCAATGATTGGAAATGGACCAATGTAACGAGGCGCTAACTTGCCTTTAACACCAAAACGATTTACTCCTTTCATTGGGGATACTTTCAAATACACATGATCACCTTTGACGAACTTTAATGGTCGACGTCTTTTATCAGCATAACTTTTCTGTCGAGACTGAGCAACTTTCAAGTTATTTTGGATTTGTTTCACTTTGTTCTCAGTCTCTTTCACTAGGTCAACTCCGAAGAACCATCTTTCTCCAGGTTCCGACCAGTGTAACGGAGTTCGACATCGGCGACCATATAGTGCCTCAAAGGGAGCCATTTTGATACTCTCTTGATAGCTATTATTGTAGGAAAATTCTGCTAGAGGCAAGCAGTCATCCCATTTATCTGGAAAATTCAGGGCACAAGATCTTAATAGATCTTCTAGGGTTTGATTCACCCTTTCAGTTTGCCCACCGGTTTGAGGGTGGTAGGCTGTGCTGTATAAAAGCTTAGTGCCCAGGGACTCATGTAAACATTTCCAGAACTGGGAGACAAATTGTGTGCCTCTATCCGACACTATTGTCTTTGGCACCCCATGCAGACTTAGGATACGGTCGAAATAAATCTTAGCATAGGTGGAGGCAGGATACAATAGCTTTACTGGCAGAAAATGTGCTGTTTTGGTGAGACGATCTACTATGACCCAAATGGAATCAAAGCCCTTGGCCGTCTTGGGCAATCCTACTATGAAATCCATACTTATGTCATCCCATTTCCATGCGGGGATAGGCAAAGGTTGCAACTCCCCAGCGGATTTGAGATGAATGGCTTTGACCTTTCGACAGGTGTCACATTGGGCCACATAGCGAGCTATTTCTATCTTCATTTTTGTCCACCAAAACCTTTGCTTCAGGTCCTGATACATCTTATTGCTTCCCGGATGAATGGAATACCTCGTGGTATGAGCTTCATCCAGGATTTGCTGACGTAGCTCAGGTACCTTTGGAACCACTAACCGGTTCTTGAACCAGATTACTCCCGCATCATCCACCTTAAAGTCTGTGGGTGCTCTATTAGAAATCTTCTCTTTAAGATGTCTCATGCCTTTGTTTTCTTTTTGTGCCTTTATGATTTGAGCTTCGAGATTGAAATCGATCTTTAGATTGGAAAGGCTTCCTTGGGAAATCATTTCTATTCCCAAGTTCTCTAGCTCTTGGCACAAAGTTATATCCCTAGGCGTCACTGTTAAGCAATTACAGTGAGCCTTACGACTGAGGGCATCCGCTACTACATTTGCCTTGCCAGGGTGATAATGCACCTCAAGGTCGTAATCTTTAATTAGTTCTAGCCACCTTCGCTGGCGCATATTAAGCTCAGCTTGAGTAAAGATATACTTCAAGCTTTTGTGATCTGTATATAAATGACATGTGTTCCCCAACAAATAATGACGCCAGATCTTTAATGCATGTACCACGGCGGCTAGTTCGAGATCATGGGTCGGGTAATTCTCTTCATGAGGTTTGAGTTGTCTGGAAGCATATGCAATTACGCGACCCTCCTGCATCAGCACACAGCCTAACCCGATCCCTGATGCGTCACAATATACATCAAAGGGTTTTTCAATATCTGGCTGGGCCAAGACAGGTGCAGTTGTCAACAACCTTTTCAGAGTCTGAAAGGCTTGCTCACATTGGGATGACCAAACAAATTTTGTTTGACTTTTGAGCAAGGTTGTGATTGGTTTGGCGACTCTGGAAAAGTCCGGGATAAAACGACAGTAATATCCCGCCATGCCCAGAAAACTACGGACCTCATGTACCGTAGTCGGGGGTTTCCAATTCAACACATCTTCGACTTTGCCTGGGTCTACAGCGACTCCTTCCGCTGATAATACATGACCCACGAAATGAACTTTGTCCAGCCAGAACTCACATTTGCTGAACTTGGCATATAGTTGATGCTCCCTGAGACGGGTTAGCACGATTCTCAAGTGTTCAGCATGTTCCTTCTTAGTCTTGGAGTAAATCAAGATGTCATCGATGAAGACGACCACAAATTTGTCTAGTTCTGGCATGAAGACAGAGTTCATCAGGTACATAAAATGGGCCGGTGCGTTGGTCAACCCAAACGACATCACCAAGTACTCATACAGCCCATAACGGGTTGTAAAAGCTGTCTTGGGCACATCTTCCGGCCTAATTTTAATTTGGTGGTACCCTGATCTCAAGTCAATTTTTGAGAACACTTTGGCCCCAGCTAGCTGGTCAAACAATAAGTCAATGCGGGGCAATGGGTACTTGTTCTTAATCGTCACCTCATTTAGGGGACGATAGTCGACACACAGCCTTAATGTGTGATCTTTCTTTTTCACGAACAAGGCTGGGCAACCCCATGGAGAAGAACTGGGCTGAATAAAACCTTTCTGTAACAATTCTTGTAATTGGGCTTTTAATTCGGCCAGCTCTTTCGGTGCCATTCTGTAGGCCCTTCGAGATATTGGGGCTGTCCCTGGTTTCAATTCTATACTGAATTGTATATCCCGGTCCGGAGGCAGACCTGGTAAGTCTTCAGGAAATACATCCGGAAAATCTCGAACTACCGGGATATCTTTAACCTCAGACACATTCGCGGCATGAACTTGCCCAATTGTCCGTTTGGGAGTAACTAATTGAATTAGTAAACAAGAATTCTCATTGGGCAATGGGATTTTAATGGTTCGATGCAAAGTGTCCAGCACAACCCCTCGTTGTGCCATCCAGTTCATGCCTAAGATGACATCAATTTCTTGGTCCTTAAGAACAATCATGCTAGTAGGAAAATTGTGCCCACCAAATTCGATGGGTACTTGGTGAACCATTTCTTTAGACATCAGCCGTCCTCCTGGTGACTGTATATAAAAATGATCTTGTGTTTCCCCAATGGGTATGCCATGCTTTAACACAAAGGTGTGATTGATAAATGTATGCGATGCACCAGAATCGAAGAGCATTAAAGCAGGATGTTTCGCGACAGGAAACGTACCCATCATTACTGGTTCACCTTCTGGAATCGTCTCCACTTCCGTATGGAAGACTTGCCCTGTCTTCTTTGCCGGTCTACCTTTCTGTACCTGTTGCCCTTTCTGAACCCCAGTTCTGAACTGACTCGGCTGGGGTTGGCCCATAGGTGGCCTTTGAAAGGTAGGGTTGGTTTGGCAGGGAAAAGGGCACTCTTTAGAGAAATGCCCAGGCTTACCACAATTGAAGCAAGGGTAATTGTGGCTGGGCGGAGCAGTAGGGCGAACACCCGGGGCGTTCGGCTGGCGTGGTGCAAAAGCGATGGCAGTAGGTCGAGAATATATCTGCTGCCCGGGTCTGTACTGTGGAGGGGAGAAAGGACAACGATAAGGGGACAGCGCTTGGAAACGTCCGTGGCCCTGTGGATGATAAATGATCCTCTGGCGCTTTTGACCGCGACCAGAGAAAGAGGAGGAAGCAGCCTTCTTCTTGGCTTCCTTGTGTTTCCTATTCTTTTCCTCTGAGGCGATAGCAATATTTACCGCCTCATAGAAAGTAGCATTTTGGCAAGTGGTCATCATGGTCTGAAGTTTAGTATTTAGACCACGCATGAAACAGGCTTTCTTCTTTCTGTCAGTGTTCACATGATCCGTGGCATATTGAGAGAGATGATTAAACCTTGCCACATATTCCATAACACTCTTATCGCCTTGCTGCAAGGCGAGAAACTCTTCGGCCTTCATGGCCATGAGCCCTTCGGGGATGTAGTGGGCGCGAAACGCGTCCTTAAACTCGGTCCAGGTAACCTGGTGACCGGGAGCTTGAATAACTAAGAAGTTCTCCCACCAGGCACCTGCAGCTCCCCGAAGCTGCTGAGCTGCAAATAGAGGTTTCTGAGTTTCTGAACACTGTATCAAACTGAACTTATGCTCCATAGTTCGGAGCCAGTCATCCGCTTCTAAAGGCTCATCGGCCTTAGTGAACACCGGGGGCCTGGTCTCGGTAAAATCCACATACCGAGCCTCTCCGTCCCCGTTGCGCGGTGCCCTGAAATTTGGAACAGGGTGTGGTTGTCGCTGTGCTAGCTCGCGCAGCAAGCGAGCGTTGTCAGTTGTGGCACTTAGCAGGACAGCAATGGCGTCAGCCAAAGAAGGTGGAGCAGGTGGAGGGTTGGGGATATCATCCCCTCCCTGAGATGTCCCAGCTCCATCAGATCCGCGAGTACGCATCGGCATCTGTTACAAGAATCGTAGATACCTGTTACCACGTAAAATTCATAACACAAAACATATCTTACATTCTTTCATTCACTTATTAAACATTAGTTCGACACACCAAGAGTAAACAGGTACAACTTCTCAAACCGAAAGAAAACTTATATTACAAACCCGAACCCTACTATGGCAAGCTAAGACCCCTACAACGGCGTTGCCCTCGGTTTCACCGAACTAATCGGTGTGGCCAGAGCTGTAGCCCGGGTCGTCATTGCCATCATCTTGATTACCCCCTGGGTTGTGATCATCGGGGTCGGACTCCTCTTCATCACTGAGGCCTGGATCGGGTTCTCCATCGTCTGCCAGCTCGCCATCCATATCCATTTCTCCTTCGCCGGGAGGTGGGTGGAGTTGATGATACAGATCAAATGCAATATCACGATATTGCATAGCCAGATCATTGACTGTATCTAAGTGATATGCCAGCTCCAGTTTCTCCAGCTGGAGCTGGTCCTCTCGTTGCCACGCGACATCCCGTTGTGCGGTGACCGTGGCCACCATCTTCACATACAAATCCTTAAGATACCTTGCCTTGCCCAACTTTGCATTCATCCTAGTTAGCTCATGCCTATGAGTGCTCCTAGCTTCTTCCTCTCGGGCAATGGCTGCATTCCGCTCCTCCACCATCCGGGACAACATAGCTTCACAGTTCTCTGTAGCTCGTTTTTCTTTGGCCAGTTGAGCTTTAAGTTTGCCAATCTCCATAACATTGTACATTCTCTCTCTTATCACCTCAGTCAACTCGGCGGACAACCTGTCCACCTCCTGCTGAGGCGGTGAACGGCTACTACTGGCTTGATCACTGCGTGGAGCTAGCTGATGTCGGGGAACTCCTTTTGGACCGGTCCGCTTACGCGGGGTCTGCTTCTGACGAGCCATCCTGTAGAGGGTAAGTTTAGATTAGTAAGAGAGACCTTAAAGGTTAGCAAGAATAGGATTGATTCTATTCACCCAACCCAACAAGGAGGAAGGAACTTAACCAGTTAATACATCATGATGCATGCACGAACTTACGATTCCTACTAACAATTCGTAACAATAATACTTTAAACTTTTACAACATAGGGCAATACTTTAGGTTGCTCCTCCATACCACTTCAAAAATTCTAAGAAAGCCTATAGACAGGGGTAGATTAGGACTAAGCACTTGGACTCAACATAGGCAGGTTCATAGTATTAGATCCAAACGAATTTTTGAAGTTTTTTCAAAAGGTTCAGCAGTCATCTTAGCAACGAATGCTCTGATACCAGCTGTGGCAGAACCTCCTAAGTGTTTGGGCCCACCGGCACCTGCCATTGTCCTAAGGACCTCTGACGGTGATGCCGGGAGTCCTCCCACTTTAGAAGTCCGATGAGCATTGCTGGGCGCTCATTCCACTGCTACCTGTGGCGTACCAAGCTGGCTCGTCCTGACCACTGGTAATGGTCAAACAACGAGAACTGTTTCTTCTCGCCCTTACAGGATAGCAAGTGGCCACCTTAACACCAGGATCATTCGTTGCGAAGATAAAGCAGTAGCAGAACGACACAAGACCAAAATAACATTTCAGAGTGAAACAGCGGAAGTATTACATAACTTAATTTACAAAAGGAGTTCTTCCAAATAGTAGAGTGTTATTACAAGCCTGGTCCAGCGGAGCAACTGAAACTTTAGTATAGACAGAACAAATTTACAGACCCTGCCCATGGGTCACGCTCACTCTTCTTCGTCGTCAACCTCGACGACGGTCACACAGCAGGGTCCGAAACAAGTCGGCTCCTGCGCTTCACCTGCAACAGGGGTATTGAAACCCTGAGTACGGGAGTACTCAACAAGACTTACCCGATGGGAAAAGAGGAGAACTTAGGGATGCAGGCTTAGGGTAGACAAGGAGTGGCTGAGCAAGGAGCCAAAGTGTTTTGCGTAAAAGCTTACTAGTAGTGCATCCTTATTTTCAAGTTTTACCCACGAATTCCTCCCTCGCAGAGGCCGAGGAGTTCGAGGACAGTCTAACTGGTTGTACCCCACAGATGAATCCGTGAGTTCCTAGTCCTATCCTAAAGTATTATTTATCGATGGCCATAGCTTCATGTCGCTATGAGTCCGGGAATTGGGATCCGAACCTCATGAGACATTTTCCCCTTTCTCATTTTATCACTTAGTTGCATATTTAACTACGATGAGGGTCGAAGGAATTGAGTCTCCCAATCGGGGAGCAACGACGATTCGAATCGCTTAGCAATCCAGCTGGAGTTCCTAACCACCCGACATATGTAGAACCAAATCTTGCATATATCAATCCAATTCAAGCTCTCCCCAAATTTGACCAGGTTCGCGGCACCCGAGAGCACAGTACTCCACCATTCTACAGCCGATCTAGATGTTTTCCGGTCATCTCAGATCCGTAAGGTGGGTACACACTACTCTCGCCATCTTTCCACTCCCAGTGCGCGAGTAGCTGTTTGCGTCGAGGGATCACAAGACCGGGCTTACCGAAGGCAAGTGGCTAGTACTATAAATTCTCAACCCAGCAGGCCATCAACGGAACGGTCCTTAATCAACACAGTCGGAGACACTACTTTAAGACTCCATTCTTAGAGCAAGTCCACCGACCGGTCTCAAATTGAAACATCATTGATCGTAAGTGTATCCCACAACAACCCTTCAAACTTTCTTGTTTAAAAACCTATCTAGTAGCAGGGCTAAGCATCGCTACGCAGTTTTAAAATAAAACAGGTGTCAAGGACAGGATACAGATATCAAGGTAGTAAATGCAGCAAGTAGGTTAACCCAATTCTCAACTACCTAATGCAGCATTTTCAATTCATAAGTGACAAAAGATTTAAGACATCCAATGAGGGGTTAATGCATCTGGGGCTTGCCTTGGTTGCAGGGCAGAGAGGGACCCTCGGAGACTTCCCAAGTCTCGGATCCTACTTCTTCGAACGGAGCACCGACCTCGGGGTTCGGTTCAACGGGCGCTCCTTCGGTCACGGACACTATACGCAAAATGATGAATGCTCATGATATGCGTATGACAATTATGCAAGAAGGGCCAAATCAAGTACAATTTGCCTTCCCAAAGCAATACAGAATAATCAATAAATAAAGTTGTTTAATAACCTATTGTTTTTACCCAAGAGGTTGCATCTGTAAACTAAGACTTTACTTAATTCATAATTATCTTAAATTAAGTAATTATTAAACCTATTTACCTTAATTAATTCTTAATTAATTACTAATGACAGTAATTAAGCATTAAGGCTAAACAATAATTAACTGCCAGAGGTCATTAGGGTTAATGACCTCAGGTCATCACACAATCCCAAAATCACTCAACCCTAATCATGAGAACTTAATTAATTATTGTTTAATGGTTTTGGAATTATTATTTAAGTACTAAATAAGGGTTTATTAGTATTCTAATCTAACAATATCCAAATGCCACCAAATTTTGGGTGGAGTCAGGGAATAATATTCAGAGGCTCCCCACAATTTTTGGTGATTTTTGGACATACAAATAAATTATTATAAATCATACAAGTTTCATTTGCTAATTAAAAGGGCAAATTTTTACAGACATGTAAACTACCAGAAAACAGAATCCACTATTTTTCTTGTGTCCTACTTATTTCAGGGAATATACACAAAAATTTCCATGATTTTTGGATCAACCTACAATTTTCTACACAATTTCAAACATTCAGCAAAAAAAAAATTGCACAAAAGGAAAAAAGAAAAAGATTTTTCGCGCGGCGGGCGGCCTGGAACTTGGCCCGCAAGCCGGCCCACGCGCGCTCGGCCTGCTCACGCGCCGCGCAGACGGCCCGCGTGGACACGGTCCACTCTGGCCCGAGCGCTTCCCGCGCCCGCGCCCTCTCCCTCTCTCTCTCACGCGGTCGCTGACGGGCGGGTCCCGCCCGTCAGCTCCGTCTCCTTCCTAGCGCCGCGGCTCCGGCGAGCTCCAGTGAGCCGTCGGCGAGCTCTCGGCCTTCGCGGCGAGACGCGTTAGCTTCCTCGACCTCCCGCGCACCCAGGGGCACCCTTTTCTCCCACTCTCCTCTATCCTAACCCCTGTGACCACGGGCACGGCGGACGGCCGCCTCGGCCGAGCAGACGCCGGCCACTACGAGCGAGTAGAGCGTGACTTGAGCAGCGCAAAAGCACCAGGGGCTCACCGCGACTTCAACCGAACAAGAAGCGACAGCGGAGAGGCTCTGGTTGACGCTGGCCACGGTGACGTGCTTGCGGTGGCGCTCGGCCGGAGTTGGGGGGGAAACGGCTCGGGTGGAAGCTACGGTAGGATAGAGCGTGTGTTTGGGGGCGCAATCGGTGGCGGGGCTCACGGCGGAGCTGCTGGGGTGCTCAGGTGGCTTGGAACGGCAGCGAGTGAGGCGAATTGGAGAGGCGCATGGAGCTCGTCGGCGTCGGGGTTCAAGAAAAGGAAGATGGGACTCTGGCCACTCGGGGTTTTATCCCCACAACGGAAGGCGGTTCGCGGATGAGGACGTCCACGCGAAGCACAGCAGCAAGCAGCTGCGTGGCCAGCTGCGTGGCGGTGCGCGCGGAGGCGTTTTTGCCCGGGGGGCAGAGCCCCCCCCCCCCCCCCGATCACTGTAGCCGGCCTCATCCACTCAGTTTGTCTTTTTGTGAAATCCGACCAAAATTTGAACTAAAGTCAAATTTCCACCAAAACAAAAGTTGTGCCAAATTTTATAAGCTACAAACCATATTTAGGTGTCCCAAGCTGATTCTCAATGGAAATAGGTTAATTTTGCCGGACAGCTTGAAAATCAAACTCAATTCAAAAGAAATTCAAATTTTTAAATTGGGGGCAAAACAGGGTTTCCAAAATTACTTTTGTTTTTCCTAAATAACTTGAAAAACTCCCAACATGAAAGTTGCTCAACTTTTTGCACTCTACAACTTTCATGTTGACCACTTTTCAAAATTCCAAATGGATTTTGAATTGAGGGTTTAAGTTGGAAAAGGGGACACTTTCTGGAAATCTGTATTTTCAAAATTACTTTGAATTTTGTATTGAAACTTCAAAAACTCAAAACACCAAAGTTGTACATCTTGCCAAGAGCTACAACTTTGCTTTTGAACTCAACCTCAAATTTTGCTTAGTTTTTGACTTATGCAAAAGGGGACAAATCTAGGATCCAGAAATCAGGGTTTTTCCCCCCCTTAGCTTTTCGGAAAATTTCCACCCTAGGGTTTTTAGCAACCACACAAGCATCAACAACCCACATAAACACACTCTACCTCCCTAAGCTCAAGCAATAAAAATAAACTTGTTTTAAGTTGATGCATACTAATGTGCTTTAACAAATATGATTTGCAATGCTCATGATGACATGATCCATTTTTAGTAACCGTAACATCAGGGATGTTACACATAACCTCAGTGACGCTTTCGACATGGTCAGAGATCAGCAGGTCTACAAAACGCCAAGTGCTAACGTGGCTGTTGCTATGGCAAACCTAGACCGGCTCCCTGATACTCCCGAGTGCCAGGGTGTCCGATCCAGCGTGCGCACACATCTGATCGCCGCGATAGGACAGACAGCCACCTTACTCAAAAGGGTCCAAGCTATCTCCTACACAGAGGTCTCCTCCGACCAGACTCATCGCAGCCGGACCTCACCACAACCTAGCGAGCACCACCGTAGCCGCTCCTCCAATAATCGTCGGAAGGATTCACGGCGTGGCAACGGTGGTCGGGACGCCGGCGGCTACCGCGAGCAGAATCGTGGGCGTGGTCAGGAAGTAAACCAGGACAGGGATCTACGATACAACATCCCTCCCAAGGACACCCGAGACCGCATCAACAGGCGCGCCATGGAAAGAGCGGTGCACGAAAACCTGCGGCGCATTGAGTACGATGCCGCGCACGGTCCCCCCGGCCTGAGACAGTTTTCCTCACACCTTCGCCAAGTCGTATGGCCCCGCAACTTCAAACTCGAGAAGCTCAAAAAATACGACGGCAAGGAAAACCCAGAGAACTGGATCACTCTCTATGAGATTGCAGTCCGTTCAGCAGCAGGAGATGAGCACGTCATGGCCAACTACTTCCCAATCGTCCTCGATCAGGCTGGTCATCAATGGCTCCTGGGCCTGCCCGAGGACTCTTTCGACTCCTAGGAAGAACTGCGCCAAGCGTTTATCGACAATTTCATCGCTACCTGCGAGCAGCCCGGGAACAAATACGACCTTGAGGGAATAAGGCACAGCAAAAACGAGCCTTTGCGCGATTACATCCGACGATTCTCGGATATGCGCCTTAAAATCCCGAAAATTTCTCACGACGAGGCCATATCTGCCTTCATCAAAGGGCTACGCTTCCACGAAGCACTAAGGAACAAGCTACTGCGCAAAAGGCCGACCATGATGGCTGAGCTCCTTGCCACGGCAAAAAACTACGCCGACGCCGATGACGCAGAAAAAGCTCATCTGAGAGGATGTGAGAGGTCCCGACATGCCTCCTCGACGGGACGACAGTCGTGGTCGTTTTGATAACAGGAACCATCGTCACCCTGACAACCGCGACCATAGAGAAGGTTGGGATAGGCGGCATGACAATCGTGATGACTTCAGGGGCAAGCGCCCTCGCGACCACGACCACGAGGTGAATACGGTCAAGCACCCCAACGGGCGGCGGAACTACCAGGAAGATTACAACAAGACATTGAAGGGACCGTACCAACTCCAACCCAAGTCTAATCACATGATGGAAGAATGTCGTGTCCTCAAAAACATCTACACGCGGCGGGCTGCTCAAGACGATTCCGCCAAGAAAAACGGGAAGCAGGACGGGCGCGATCACGAAGACGAAGACGAGGACCAGGATAGGGACCCACGACACCAGTATGTCAATCCCACCGACGTGGTCCACTCTATCTTCGGAGGCAAAGTTTCCATCGAGTCTAAGCGAGAAAGAAAGCTCCTAAAGAGAGCCTGCCTCAACGTGGACAACACAGACGGTTTGATCGCCGATCCAAAATTTCCTCCCTGGTCGCACAGGGAGATCTCCTTCAGCAGAAAGGATCAATGGGCCGCCATCCCGGAACCAGGACGTTTCCCTCTAATCCTGGATCCTTGCATCAACAGCATCAGATTCGAGCGCGTGCTCGTCGACGGGGGAAGCTCCATTGACATCCTCTTTTGCAACAGCTTGCCTGCTCTCAAGATAACCCCGGCACAACTAAAATCATATGACGCACAATTCTAGGGAGTCCTGCCAGGTCAAAGTTCAGTACCCCTCAGACAGATAACGCTGTCTGTCCAGTTCGGAACGCTCGACCACTTTCGAATAGAGTTCGTCAACTTCGTGGTCGCCAACTTTGACGGAACTTACCATGCAATCTTGGGCCGACCATCGCTGACAAAGTTCATGGCCGTTCCGCACTACTCATACCTGGTCCTTAAAATGCCAACAGAGAAAGGCGTTCTAACTGTCAGAGGCAATGTTTATACAGCATACACTTGCGAGGAGGAAAGTTTCAAGATCACCAAGGCAATTGACCTCTCAATCCGCATGGCAGAAATCGTAGCCCAAGCCACGCAGCTTCCACCCGACCAGATTCGACTACCCGAGCAGGAGACTCCAAGGAAAAATTCAAAATCCAAAGAGCACAAGGAAGTACAGCTGGTCGACGGCAGCCCCGAGAAGACGGCCCTTATCGGGGCCAATTTGGATCCCAAATAGGAAGACGCGCTCGTCAGGTTTCTCAGGGACAACGTAAGTGTTTTCGCGTGGAAACCCGCGGACATGCTCGGTGTCCCACGAAACCTGATCGAGCACTCCTTAAACGTCTCGAAGTGTTCTCGCGTGGAAACCCGCGGACATGCCCGGCGTCCCGCGAAACTTGATCGAGCACTCCTTAAACGTCTCGAAGACCGCAAGACCTATCAAGCAGAAACTACGGCGGTTCGTCGTGACAAAAAGGAGGCTATTAGGACAGAAATAACGCGTCTTCTACTAGCCGGATTCATTAAAGAAGTGTATCATCCCGATTGGCTCGCCAATCTGGTTCTTGTACGCAAAAATAATAATGAATGGAGAATGTGCGTTGATTACACTGATCTCAATAAGCACTGTCCTAAAGATCCTTTTGGTCTCCCTCGCATCGACTAGGTGGTCGACTCAACGGCCGGATGCGAACTCCTCTCCTTTCTAGACTGCTACTCTAGTTATCACCAGATCTCGCTAAAGGAAGATGACCAGATCAAAACATCTTTTATCACTCCTTTCGGCGCGTATTGCTTTACGACCATGTCCTTCGGGCTCAAAAATGCTGGAGCCACTTATCAATGGGCTATTCAGCAATGCCTCCACGACGAGATTCGTGATGACCTTGTCGAGGCTTATGTAGACGATGTCGTCGTCGTCAAAACAAGGGACGCAAGCACTCTAATCAACAACCTAGACCAAACTTTCAAGGCACTAAATAAATATAACTGGAAGCTTAACCCCAAAAAATGTATCTTCGGGGTCCCCTCCGGTCTACTGCTCGGCAACGTCGTCAGCCACGACGGCATACGGCCGAATCCCTCAAAAGTAAAAGCAGTGCTCGATATGCGACCACCCAAGAACGTCATGGATATTCAAAAGCTCACCGGATGTATGGCTGCTCTCAGCCGTTTTATTTCTAGACTAGGAGAAAAAGGCCTCCCCTTCTTCAAGCTCCTAAAGGCGTCAGAAAAATTCTCCTGGACAGAGGAAGCCGACGCTACGTTCACCCAGCTCAAAACTTTTCTCACTTCGCCACCCGTTCTCACAGCGCCTCAACCCAACGAGGACCTGCTCCTTTACATAGCAGCAACCGACAGGGTTGTCTCCACGGCAATGGTGGTCTAGCGGGATGAGCCAGGCCATGTATACAAAGATCAGAGACCAGTTTACTTCATAAGCGAAGTCTTAAACGAGTCCAAGACCAGGTACCCTCAGATACAAAAGCTCATCTACGCCATCTTAATAACTTCAAGGAAGCTGAAGCATTACTTCGATGGTCATCGGGTCCTGGTAACCACTAGTTTCCCCCTGGGGGACACTCTGCGCAACAAGGATGCCAATGGCAGAATTGTAAAATGGGCAATGGAACTATGCCCATTCTCCTTGGATTTCCAGAGCCGCACTACCGTCAAGTCCCAAGCCTTGGTCGATTTCATCGCAGAATGGACGGACCTCAACGAGCCTCCCCTCTCCGATACTTCCGACCACTGGTCAATGTTCTTCGACGGGTCCTTAAACATCAATGGTGCTGGCGCTGGAATACTCTTCGTGACGCCCAACAAGGACAAACTACGCTAGGTCCTTAGGATTCTCTTTCCGGCATCGAACAACGTCGTCGAATACGAAGTATGCCTTCACAACATTCGACTGGCTGTCGAACTGGGAGTCAAACGCCTCTACGTTCACGGCGACTCTGCCCTGGTCATCAACCAGCTAAACAAAGAATGGGACACAACCCATGAAAAGATGGACCTCTACTGCAAAGAAATTCGCAAATGGGAATCCAATTTCTACGGCATAGAATACATCAACGTGGTCCGGGATAAGAACCAGGCAGCGGATGCGCTGTCAAAGATAGGATCATCTCAGGCCTAGATCTCGCAAGGCGTTTTCGTTCAGGACATCCACGCGCCAAGTGTGGGCACAGACCTGGTCGAAAGGCAACCCAATGAGGCAATGCTCATAGACGACTCCGCTCCGGCATCCAGCAGCCACGATTGGCGCGCTCCTTTCATCAGGTACATATCGGACGGATTGGGTTTTCAAGATACAACGGAGAATGAGCGTCTCATCCGGCGATCCAAGAACTACATACTGGTGGATGGCAAGCTTATGCGAAAAAACGCAAGTTCCGAGGTACTGCTCAAATGCATATCCCAAGATGACGACATCAAGCTTTTAGATGACATACACGCTGGATCCTGTGGCAACCACGCCGCCTCCAGAACACTGGTCGGGAAGGCCTTCCGAGCAGGCTTTTACTGGCCAACTGCGGTCGCTGACGCCGAGAAACTAGTCCGACATTGTGAAGGATGCCAGTTCTTTGCCAATCGGACCCACATACCTGCTCACGAAATTCAAACTATTCCGTCGTCTTGGCCTTTCGCTTGCTGGGGTCTTGACATGATCGGGCCATTTAAGCCGGCCCCCGGTAACTTCAAGTTCGTCTTTGTACTAATCAACAAATTCTCGAAGTGGATCGAGTACATGCCACTGGTCAAAGCAACCTCCGAGAAGGCTGTGGAGTTCCTCAATCAAATCATACACAGATTTGGGATTCCCAACAGTATAATCACCGACCTGGGCACTCAGTTCACTGGCACTACATTCTGGGACTTCTGCGATGACAGGGGCATAGTCATAAAGTACGTGTCAGTAGCTCACCCACGGGCCAACGGTCAAGTAGAATGCGCGAACGGAATGATTATCGATGCTTTAAAGAAAAGGCTGTACACCGAGAACGACAGAGCACCTGGACGATGGATCAAAGAGTTACCGGCCGTGGTCTGGGGCCTCCGAACACAAGCTAGTCGCAACACGGGTGTGTCACCCTACTTCATGGTTTACGGCACCGAGGCAGTGCTTCCGTCCGACATAACCTTTGGGTACTCCTAGGTGAAGAGGCTCAAGTGGAGGCTCCTAGGTGAAGAGGCTCAAGTGGAGGCTCGGTTCGGTCTGTTTGGAGATACTGCTAATCTTGATGCAAGATAAGTGCACGGTTTGCATGGAACATACCAAATGCTTGGAAAACAATCTAGACACACATGATGGAACTCCTAGATGACGTGTGTCATACGAAATCTTGCTTCGGTCTGTTTGGAGACAGTGTTAGTTTCGGTGCAAGGTTTGCACATAATGCAGCATAAGTTAAGAAACCATTTTGGACTCACTCGATGGTACTCCTAGGTAAAAGGCTCAAGTGAAAGCTCGGTTTGGTGTATTTGGAGATAGTGCTAATCTTGATGCAAGGTAGATGCATGGTTTGCATAGAACGTACCATATGCTTAGAAATTAATTTGGACACACCCGATAGAACTCCTTGATGACGTGTGTCATATGGAATCTCGCTTTGGTGTGCTTACAGACAGTATTAGTTTCGGTGCAAGATATGTGCATGGTTTACGGCTAATGCACCAAAGTCTAATAAACCATTTTGGAAGCATCTGTTGGTACTCTAGGTGAAGAGGCTCAAGTGGAGGCTCGGTTCGGTCTGTTTAGTGATAGTGCTAATCTTGATGCAAGATAGGCGCACGATTTGCGTGGAACATACCATATGCTCAGAAATCAATTTGGACACACCAGATGGAACTCCTAGATGACATGTGTCATATGGAATCTCACTTCGGTCCGTTTAGAGACAGTGTTAGTTTCCATGCAAGATAGGTGCACGGTTTGCACCTAATGAACCATAGGATAAGAAACCATTTTGGACGCACCTGATGGTACTCCTAGGTCAAGGGGCTCAAGTGAAAGCTCGGTTTGGTCTGTTTTGAGATAGTGCTAATCTTGATGCAAGATAGATGCACGGTTTGCATGGAACATACGATATGCTCAGAAATCAATCAGGACGCACCTAATATAACTCATTGATGATGTGTCATATGGAATCTTGCTTCGATTCATTTAGAGACAGTGTTAGTATTGGTAGAAGATATGTGCATGGTTTACGCCTAATGCACCATCGGCTAAGAAACCATTTTAGATGCACCCGATGGTTCTCGTAGTTGAAGAGGCTCAAGTGGAGGCTCTATTTGGTCTGTTCGGATATAGTGGTAATCTTGATGCAAGATAGTTGCACAGTTTGCATGGAACGTACCATATGTTAAGAAATCAATTTGGATGCACCCGATGGAACTCCTTGATGACGTGTGTCATATTGAATCTCGCTTCGGTCCATTTGGAGACATTGTTAGTTTCGGTGCAATATAGGTGCACAGTTTGCACCTAATGCACCATAGTGTAAGAAACCATTTTGGACGCACTTGTTGGTACTCCTAGGTGAAGGGGCTCAAGTGAAAGCTCGGTTTGGTCTGTTTGGAGATAGTGCTAATCTTGATGCAAGATAGATACACGGTTTGCATGGAACATACGATATGCTCAGAAGTCAATTAGGACGCACCTAATATAACTCCTTGATGATGTGTGTCATATGGAATCTTGCTTCGGTTCGTTTAGAGACAGTGTTACTTTTGGTAGAAGATATGTGCACGGTTTACGCCTAGTGCACCATAGGCTAAGAAACCATTTTAGACGCACCCGATGGTACTCATAGTTGAAGAGGCTCAATTTGGTCTGTTTGGATATTGTGCTAATCTTGATGCAAGATAGTTGCACAGTTTGCATGGAACATACCAGAAATCAATTTGGACGCACCCAATGGAACTCCTAGATGATGTGTGGCATATAGACCTCGCTTCGGTCTGCTTGGAGACAATGTTTGTTTTGGTGCAAGATAGGTGCATAGTTTTTTGCCTAATGCACCATAGTCTAAGAAACCATTTTTGACGCACCTGTTTGTACTCCTAGATGAAGAGGCTCAAGTGGAAGCTCTGTTTGATCTGTTTGGAGATAGTGCTAATCTTGGTGCAAGATAGGTGCATGATTTGCAAGGAACATACCATATGCTTAGAAATCAATTTGAACGCACCCAATGGAACTCCTTGATGACGTGTGTCATATGGAATCTTGATTCGGTCTGTTTGTAGACATTGTAAGTTTTAGTGCAAGATAGGTGCACAGTTTGTGCCTAATGCACCATAGTCTAAGAAACCATTTTGGACCCACTATTTGGTACTCCTGGGTGAAGAGGCTGAAGTGGAAGCTTGATTCAGTCAGTTTGGAGATAGTGCTAATCCTTATGCAAGGTAGGTGCATGGTTTGCATGGAACATACCATATGCTTGGAAATCAATTTGGAAGCACCCGATGGAACTCCTTGATGACGTGTGTCATATGGAATCTCGCTTCGGTCCATTTGGAGACATTGTTAGTTTCGGTGCAAGATAGGTGCACAGTTTGCACATAATGCACCATAGTCTAAGAAACCATTTTTGACGCACCTGTTTGTACTTCTAGATGAAGAGGCTCAAGTGGAAGCTCGGTTCGGTCTGTTTGGAGATAGTGCTAATCTTGATGCAAGATAGGTGCACGGTTTGCATGGAACATACCAAATGCTTTGAAATCAATCTAGACGCACATGATGGCACTCCTAGATGACGTGTCATACGAAATCTTGCTTCGTTCTGTTTGGTGACAGTGTTAGTTTTGGTTCAAGATAGGTGCAAGGTTTGCACATAATGCAGTATAGGCTAAGAAACCATTTTGGACGCACCTGATAGTACTCATAGGTAAATGGATCAAGTGAAAGCTCGATTTGGTCTATTTTGAGATAGTGCTAATCTTGATGCAAGATAGATGCACGGTCTGCATGGAACGTACCATATGCTTAGAAATTAATTTAGACACACCCGATAGAACTCCTTGATGACGTGTGTCATATAGAATCTCGCTTTGGTGTGCTTACAGACAGTATTAGTTTTGGAGCAAGATATGTGCACGGTTTGCGCCTAATGAACCAAAGTCTAAGAAACCATTTTGGAAGCACCTGTTGGTACTCCTAGGTGAAGAGGCTCAAGTGGAGGCTCGGTTTGGTCTGTTTAGAGATAGTTCTAATCTTGACGCAAGACAGTTGCACAGTTTGCATTAAACGTGCCATATGTTAAGAAATCAATTTGGACGCACCTAATGGAACTCCTAGATAACGTGTGTCATATGGAATCTCCCTTCGGTCTCTTTAGAGACAGTGTTAGTTTCGGTGCAAGATAGGTGCACGGTTTGCACCTAATGCACCATAGGATAAGAAACCATTTTGGACGGCCGATGGTACTCCTAGGTCAAGGGGCTCAAGTGAAAGCTCGGTTTGGTCTGCTTGGAGATAGTACTAATCTTGATACATGATAGATGCACGGTTTGCATGGAACATACGATATGCTTAGAAATCAATTTGGACGCACCTGATATAACTCCTTGATGATGTGTGTCATATGCAATCTTACTTTGGTTCGTTTAGAGACAGTGTTAGTTTTGTTAGAAGATATGTGCACGATTTACGCCTAATGCATCATAGGCTAAGAAACCATTTTAGACGCATCCGATGGTACTCATAGTTGAAGAGGCTCAAGTGGAGGCTCGATTTGGTCTCTTTGTATATAGTGCTAATCTTGATGCAAGATAGTTGCAAAGTTTGCATGGAACGTACCATATGTTAAGGAATCAATTTGGAAGCACCCAACGGAACTCCTAGATGATGTGTGTCATATGGAATCTCGCTTCGGTTTGTTTGGAGACAATGTTAGTTTCGGTGCAAGATAGGTGCATAGTTTGTGCCTAATGCACCATAGTCTAAGAAACCATTTTTGATGCACTTGTTTGTACTCCTAGATGAAGAGGCTCAAGTGGAGCTCGGTTCGGTCTGTTTGGAGATAGTGCTAATCTTGATGCGAAATAGGTGCACGGTTTGCATGGAACATACCATATGCTTGGAAATCAATTTATATGCACCCGTCCTTGATGATGTGTGTCATATGGAATCTCGCTTTGGGGTGCTTAGAGACAGTATTAGTTTTGGTAGAAGATATGTGCACGGTTTGCGCCTAAATGCACCAAAGTCTAAGAAACCATTTTGGAAGCACCTATTGGTACTCCTAGGTGAAGAGGCTCAAGTGGAGGCTCGGTTCGGTCTGTTTAGAGATAGTGTTAATCTTGATGCAAGATATTTGCACAGTTTGCATGGAACGTGCCATATGTTAAGAAATCAATTTGGATGCACCCAATGGAACTCCTAGATGACGTGTGTCATATAGAATCTCGCTTCGGTATGTTTGGAGACAATGTTAGTTTCGGTGCAAGATAGGTGCACGGTGATGAGGACATCAACACCAGCGATACATCCTCTCCGACACAACCTATAGCTGGTCCTCTTACTCATGCTCGTGTTCGTCAACTTAATAATCAAGTGAGTTCCTTGATAAGCTCGTGTCCATCTTGTTTAGACAATGGAAACGCGTGCACTCTTGTTTTGCCAAAAGGGAGAAGGACTCACGCTCGCTGGATTCGGACAGCAGCAAAGCGCCAACTTGTGACCGTTACCACGGTTGCATACGGATTCGGATTCAGGCGCTTCAGCACTTGTTGGAAAGCTTATCAAGTCTACTTTCGTATGAATCAAGTCCTACGTCAATACCTGTTCGGCAGCAGCGGCAATGATCCAATTACTGTCGATAGGTCTTGCTGTCCAGGGTGCTGCGTCACCTCATTTTGGGCTGATGGCCCATGTATCAAGTTGGGTCCATTAGGGACGCGTCCTAGGGTTGGAGGACGACCCCAACACCTCTTTGGTCGTCAATCCATCTACTTATATCCCTCTAGAGTCGCCATGGTCGTTGAGTTTTGTTTAGATCAAGTTTAGCCTTCGCTACTTGCTTGTAGGCGCGCGTGCAGGATCAGCCGCCCGTCTCCTTGTCTTCGGAACCCCATTGTTGATTCAGATTCAGTTTAAATCCTTCAATTCATCTTGCAAATTCAGTGCTTGTTTCCTCGTTCTTGCTAGTTCTTCGATTGCTTGCAGGACGGGAGCCCTAGGGGCTGGTTGTCGCGCTCCACAAGATCGTGACGGCTATTGGACGTGGTGTATCGGTTGCTAAGGCGCGGTCTTGAGGGCTGTAGTCGGGCCGTGAACGTCATCTCCATCCACCAATCGAGTTATCCCCGTCTCTCATCAAAAGATCGGGCAAAAACCCTAGCGGGTTCGCATCACACGGTTTGCACCTAATGCACCATAGGATAAGAAACCATTTTGGACACACCCGATGGTAATCCTAGGTCAAGGGGCTCATGTGAAAGCTCGGTTTGGTCTGTTTGGAGATAGTGCTAATCTTGATGCAAGATAGATGCACAGTTTGCATGGAACGTACCATATGTTAAGAAATCAATTTGGACGCACCCAATGGAACTCCTAGATGACGTGTGTCATATGGAATCTCCCTTCGGTCCGTTTAGAGACAGTGTTAGTTTCGGTGCAAGATAGGTGCACGGTTTGCACCTAATGCACCATAGGATAAGAAACCATTTTTGACGCACCTGTTTGTACTCCTAGATGACGAGGCTCAAGTGGATGCTCAGTTTGGTCTGTTTGAAGATAGTGCTAATCTTGATGCAAGAGAGGTGCACGGTTTGCATGGAACATACCATATGCTTGGAAATCAATTTGGATGCACCCGATGGAACTCCTTGATGACGTGTGTCATATGGAATCTCGCTTTGGTCTATTTAGAAATAGTGTTAGTTTCCATGCAAGATATGTGAATGGTTTGCGCCTAATGCACCATAGTCTAAGAAACCATTTTGGAAGCACCTGTTGGTACTTCTACGTGAAGAGGCTCAAATGGAGGCTCGGTTCGGTCTCTTTAGAGATAGTGCTAATCTTGATGCAAGATAGGTGTACGATTTGCATGGAACATACCATATGATAAGAAATCAATTTGGACACACCAAATGGAACTCCTAGATGACATGTGTCATATGGAATCTCCCTTCGGTCCGTTTAGAGGCAATGTTAGTTTCAGTGCAAGATAGGTGCACGGTTTGCACCTAATGCACCATAGGGTAAGAAACCATTTTGGGCGCACCCGATGGTACTCCTAGGTCAAGGGGCTCAAGTGAAATCTCGGTTTGGTCTGCTTGGAGATAGTGCTAATCTTGATGCATGATAGATGCACGGTTTGCATGGAACATACGATATGCTTAGAAATCAATTTGGACGCACCTGATATAACTCCTTGATGATGTATGTCATATGGAATCTTGCTTCGGTTCGTTTAGAGACAGTGTTAGTTTTGGTAGAAGATATGTGCACGATTTACGCCTAATGCATCATAGGCTAAGAAACCATTTTAGATGCATCCGATGGTACTCATAGTTGAAGAGGCTCAAGTGGAGGTTCGATTTGGTCTCTTTGTATATAGTGCTAATCTTGATGCAAGATAGTTGTAAAGTTTGCATGGAACGTACCATATGTTAAGAAATCAATTTGGACACACCCAATGGAACTCCTAGATGACGTGTGTCATATGGAATCTTGCTACGGTCTTTTTGGAGACAATGTTAGTTTCGGTGCAAGATAAGTGCATAGTTTGTGCCTAATGCACTATAGTCTAAGAAACCATTTTTGACGCACATGTTTGTAATCCAAAATGAAGAGGCTCAAGTGGAAGCTCGGATCGGTCTGTTTGGAGATAGTGCTAATCTTGATACAATATAGGTGCACAGTTTGCATGGAACATAACATATGCTTGGAAATCAATTTGGATGCACCCGTACTTGATGATGTGTGTCATATGGAATCTCGCTTTGGTCAGTTTAGAAACAGTGTTAGTTTCGCTGCCAGATATCTACACGGTTTGCGCCTAATGCACCAAAGACTAAGAAACCATTTTGAAAGCACCTGTTGGTACTCCTAGGTGAAGAGGCTCGAGTGGAGGCTCGGTTTGGTCTGTTTAGAGATAGTGCTAATCTTGATGCAAGATAGGTGCACGATTTGCATGGAACATACCATATACTCAGAAATCAATTTGGATGTGCAT
Organism: Sorghum bicolor; assembly: GCF_000003195.3. Classification (NCBI taxonomy): domain Eukaryota; kingdom Viridiplantae; phylum Streptophyta; class Magnoliopsida; order Poales; family Poaceae; genus Sorghum; species Sorghum bicolor. The sequence continues at coordinate 156,887 of NW_018396398.1, forward strand.
GGAACATACCATATACTCAGAAATCAATTTGGATGCACCAGATGGAACTCCTAGATGACATGTGTCATATGGAATCTCACTTCGGTCTGTTTAGAGACAGTGTTAGTTTCGGTGCAAGATAGGTGCACGGTTTGCACCTAATGCACCATAGGATAAGAAACCATTTTGGACGCAACCGATGGTACTCCTAGGTCAAGGGGCTCTAGTGAAAGCTTAGTTTGGTCTGTTTGGAGATAGTGCTAATCTTGATGCAAGATAGATGCACAGTTTGTATGGAACATACGATTTGGTCAGAAATCAATTAGGACACACCTGATATAACTCCTTGATGATGTGTGTCATATGGAATCTTGCTTCGGTTCATTTAGAGACAATGTTAGTTTTGGTACAAGATATGTGCACAGCTTACTCCAAATGCACTATATGCTAGGAAACCATTTTAGACGCATCCGATGGTACTCGTAGTTGAAGAGGCTCAAGTGGAGGCTTGATTTGGTCTATTCGGATATAGTGCTAATCTTGATGCAAGATAGTTGCACAGTTTGCAAGGAACGTACCATATGTTAAGAAATCAATTTGGACACACCCAATGGAACTCCTAGATGACGTGTGTCATATGGAATCTCCCTTCGGTCCGTTTAGAGACAGTGTTAGTTTCAGTGCAAGATAGGTGCATGGTTTGCACCTAATGCACCATAGGATAAGAAACCATTTTTGATGCACCTGTTTGTACTCATAGATGAAGAGGCTCAAGTGGAAGCTCGATTTGGTCTGTTTGAAGATAGTGCAAATCTTGATGCAAGATAGGTGCACGATTTGCATGGAACATACCATATGCTTGGAAATCAATTTGGATGCACCCAATGGAACTCCTTGATGATGTGTGTCATATGGAATCTCGCTTTGGTGTGCTTAGAGACAGTATTAGTTTCAGTGCAAGATATGTGCACGGTTTGCGCCTAATGCACCAAAGTGTAAGAATCTATTTTGGAAGCACCTGTTGGTACTCCTAGGTGAAGAGGCTCAAGTGGAGGCTCGGTTCGGTCTGTTTAAAGATAGTGCTAATCTTGATGCAAGATAGGTGCACGATTTGCATGGAACATACCATATGCTCAGATATCAATTTGGACGCACCAGATGAAACTCCTAGATGACATGTTTCATATGGAATCTCACTTCAGTCTGTTTAGAGACAGTGTTAGTTTCTCTACAAGATAGGTGCACGGTTTGCACCTAATGCACCATAAGATAAGAAACCATTTTGAACGCACCCGATGGTACTCCTAGGTCAAGGGGCTCAAGTGAAAGCCCAGATTGGTCTATTTGGAGATACTGCTAATCTTGATGCAAGATAGATGTACGGTTTGTATGGAACATACGATATTTTTAGAAATCAATTAGGACGCACCTGATATAACTCCATGATGATGTGTGTCATATGGAATCTTGCTTCAGTTCGTTTAGAGACAGTGTTAGTTTTGGTGGAAGATATGTGCACGGTTTACGCCTAATGCACCATATGGCTAAGAAACCATTTTATACGCACCCGATGGTACTCTTAGTTGAAGAGGCTCAAGTGGAGGCTCGATTTCGTCTGTTCGGATATAGTTCTAATCTTGATGGAAGATAGTTGCACAGTTTGCATGTAATGTACCATATGTTAAGAAATGAATTTGGACGCACCCAATGGAACTCCTAGATGACGTGTGTCATATGGAATCTCGCTTCGGTCTGTTTGGAGTCAATGTTAGTTTCGGTGCAAGATAGGTGCATAGTTGGTGCCTAATGCATCATAGTCTAAGAAACAATTTTTAACGCACCTGTTTGTACTCTTAGATGAAGAGGCTCAAGTGGAAGCTCAGTTCGGTCTGTTTGAAGATAGTCTAATTTTGATGCAAGATAGGTGCATGGTTTGCATGGAACATACCATATGCTTGGAAATCAATTTGGTTGCACCCGATGGAACTCCTTGATGACGTGTGTCATATGGAATCTCGCTTTGGTCTGTTTAGAAACAATGTTAGTTTCATAGCAAGATATGTGGATGGTTTGCGCCTAATGCACCATAGTCTAAGAAAGCATTTTGAAGCAAGCACCTACAGCATGGTATGAGAGATTGAGAGACTTTCTTCTCTCTAAAGGGTTCAAGATGGGAAAGGTTGACACTACCCTCTTCACCAAGAAACTAGGCAATGACTTGTTTGTGTTGCAAATCTATGTTGATGATATTATTTTTGGATCAACCAATCAAGACTTTTGTGAAGAATTTGGAAAAATGATGGCTAATGAGTTTGAGATGTCCATGATTGGAGAGTTTAGTTACTTCCTTGGACTTCAAATCAAGCAAATGAAGGATGGCACTTTTGTAAGTCAAAGCAAGTACATCAAGGACATGATCAAGAAGTTTGGGTTGCAAGAAGCTAAACCAATGAGCACACCTATGGGCACAAATGATCAATTAGGTAGTGATGCAAGTGGCAACATGGTAGATCAAAAGCTATACCCTATGATTGGAAGTTTGCTCTATGTCACCGCATCAAGGCCGGATGTGATGTTTAGTGTGTGCAAATGTGCAAGATACCAAGCTTCACCTAGAGAAAGTCACTTGAAGGCAACCAAAAGAATATTACGGTATCTCAAGGGCACTCATGATGTTGGATTATGGTATCCCAAGGGGTCTAACTTTGAATTGATTGGATATTCGGACTCCGATTATGGTGGGTGCAAGATTGATAGAATGAGCACAAGTGGCACTTGTCAATTGCTAGGAAGGTCTCTAGTTTCATGGTCATCAAAGAAACAAAATAGTGTTGCACTGTCAACCGCCGAGGCCGAATACATTAGTGCCGGTAGTTGTTGTGCACAATTACTTTGGATGAAAGCTACCTTGAATGACTTTGGAATCAAATTCAAGAATGTGCCTTTGCTATGTGACAATGAGAGTGCAATTAAGATGACACAAAATCCGGTTCAACATTCAAGAACCAAGCACATTGACATAAGGCACCATTTCATAAGGGACCATCAACAAAAGGGTGATATTAGCATTGAAAGCATTGGCACCGAAGATCAACTAGCCGACATCTTCACAAAGCCACTTGATGAGAAGAGTTTTTGCAAGTTGAGAAATGAATTGAACATACTTGACTTCTGCAACTTGAGATGAGTGCACCCCCACATTTCTATATGACATGCCTCTCCTCCAACAAAGCAAGGTAAAGTTGGTTGACATTGCATTCATACTTTGCTAAGGACATGATTAGAACATATAGACATGTTTGCATGACAAATAGGCTCATTCATGAAAATCAAAAGGATTTTATGTATGTATGGTACCACTATTGTTTCTATGGTTGTTTGATCTAGTGGTAGCATATGACATGTTTGTGAGCTTGTGAGCCTAGTGTTGGATCTAGAATATGAGCTTATGATGTGTAATTCAACATGGTCAAGATAACCCTTATAATTTATGAGGTGTGAAAAAGCTTGTCCTTGGATCAAACTGAGTTACATATTTTAGGCAAGTGATCTAGATTGAACCACAATTTGACCCTCACATTGATTGACTTAATTCTCACTAAAATTTGAACCTTTGTGGTCATTGATGACAAAGGGGGAGAAAAACAAAGATAAAGTCAAAAAGGGGGAAAGAAACAAAGATAGGGAGATAGGGAGAGAAAAGAAGAGAAAACTTTTTAAACTTGAGCACACAAATAGGGGGAGCAAGCTCATGAACCATTTGTTGCATTTGAATGTGCACTAACATAATGAGGTGTTGCATTGCAAGTTTAAAATTCACAACTCTTCTTTGATTGGTGCTTGCTAGAAATAGAACTTGAATGATGCTTTGAATTCTAGCATAGAGTTTTATTTTCATATGGTATCTAGACATATAATGTGATCTCACGAGGTATCTTGAGTTTTTGATGTATGTGTAGCTACTTTGGTGCTAAGGATGGTATATGTGCAACTCCGATTGGTATCACGCTTCAAAGGTCCATTCTATATACCTTAGCATCCTTTTGGTAGTAATAATTCTCCCAAAATTTCAATTCATGCATATGTGCAAACTTGAACCAAACTCATGGAAGCACATATGTAGGGGGAGCTAGTACTACCAAAACCGAAATTGAAATGTTTGTCCAACCTTTTCTCATGATTAAAATGCTTTGGACAAGCAATTCAAGTTCATTATGATTTCATTTCATATCTTTGTGATGGTTGTCATCAATTACCAAAAAGGGGGAGATTGAAAGCCCAAGTTTGGTTTTGGTAATTAATGACACCAAGTTGCTAATGCCTTGTGTCTAAGTGATTTGAGTTAGGCACAGCAACACATGTGATGAAGATGCATGGTGGCATGGAAAGGTGACCACATGATCACAAAGGGATGAAGCATGATGTAAAGATTATGGTGATAGATGAGGAGCAAAATTATCAAGGCAAAGGTATAAACATAGGGTTTTACTTTTGCCGGTCTAAGATGAGTAGAGAAGTGATTGACCGTGTTTAGGACAGGTAGCCGACTATCAAGAGGGGAAATCACGGTCATCTCTCGAATCAAGTGCTACTAGGTCTACATCTTGAGCATATGCATTAGGATCTAGTAAAGTGCTAACCTATCTCCTTTGGTGAAAATGTTTGTGAAAAGCTAACACACCTGCACTTTGGTGGTGGACACTTGTTGGTGTTAGCTCATTTGCAAAGGAGGTGGTTTTCCTAGGGTTGAGAGGGGTGTGGGTTCCTCTCTCCCTCCCGCCTCGCAAACTCGGTGGGATTCGGCGCTTTTGAGAAAAATAAGTGTATATTTTCTATTGCGCCGGAGGGAAATTAGGAGAAGTCGCGGGAGTGTTTTCTCACTGAGAAACACTCACCGGACGCTGAGTGCGGAGGCACCGGATGCTGGGCTCAGAGTCCGGTGTGCTTGACCCTGCTAGGATTGAGCACCGGACGCACTCTGAGAGCGTCCGGTGGTTAGCGTCCGGTGTGATGGCGTTTTTGCAACCCTCCCTGTGTTTAAGTCCAGTGAGCACCGGACGCTCAGGGTGCGTCTGGTGGCTTACGGCCGGTGATCCTGCAGGTTTGCGGAACTCTCTGCGCATGAGTCGGTGTGCACCGGACGCGTCCGGTGTGGACCTGCAGAGCGTCCGGTGCTTTGCAGGTAGCTGTTAGAGACTGACACGTGAGTTTCAAGAAGGACACGTGGCCAACTCCAGTGCACCGGACGCAGGGTGTCGAGCGTCCGGTGCTCAATTGGTAGCGTCCGGTGCCCCTATTTTTAGCCCAGTGAAAGTTGCCAACGGCTAGTTCTTTGAGGGGGCTTATAAATAGAAGGTGGCCAGCTTTGGGAACCTCTCTCTTGCATATTTGAATACTTGAGGCATACTTTGAGCTAGAGAACACTCCCTCCACTCATCTCCTTGCTTGATTGCTAATCCTAGTGAGATTGAGTGAGTTTCAAGTGCATTGCTTTGAGAGTTGCATTTAGTGGCACTTGATTCTTGAGTTTGCTGCGGATTTCTTGTTACTCTTAGGTGTTTCCCGACGCCCTAGATGGCTTGGAGCAGCGGTTGTGTTGAGCTAGTGATTGGAGATTGTTTCGAGCTGCACCAAGTGATTTGTGAGGGGTTCTTGAGCCTTCCCCGCGGGAGATCGCAATTGGTTACTCTAGTGGATTGCTCGTGGCTTGGAGGATCCCCATCTTGTGAGTGGATGTGCGGCACCCGCTGAGGGTTTGGCTTTGGATTGCCAATTAGCTCGTGATCCATCAAGTGGGTGTATCGCCACAACGAGGACTAGCTTGCCGGGAAGCAAGTGAACCTCGGTAAAAAATCTTGTCTCATCTCTTGCCGAGGACTCTCTTGTGATTGTGAGTGATTGGGTGGATATATCTCTACTCTACAACGTTGGTATAACAATCACTCTCCACTCCTTTACTTACTTGTATTTCTTGCTAGTTGTTTAGCTTGTTTAGTTTAGTCTTCTTGTTTAGGAGTGTAGCAAGTTTGTAGTTGTGGTTTCTTATTGTAACTTGTGTTTAGCTTTCTTGCTAGACTTGTGTAGGTGGCTTGCATAGCTTAGTTGTGCTAGTGCTAGAATAGCTTCGCCTTTTGTTTAACTAATCAACTTGTCTAGTTGAAGTTTGTAGAAATTTTAAATAGGCTATTCACCCCCCTCTAGCCATTTGGACCTTTCAGTGTGTCATATGGAATATCACTTTGGTCCATTTGGAGACATTGTTAGTTTCGGTGCAAGATAGGTGCACAGTTTGCACCTAATGCACCATAGTCTAAGAAACCATTTTGGATGCACTTGTTGGTACTCCTAGGTGAAGGGGCTCAAGTGGATGCGTTCAATCTGTTTGGAGATAGTGCTAATCTTGATGGAAGATAGGTCCACAGTTTGCACGGAACATACCAAATGCATGCAAATCAATCTGGACGCACATGATGGAACTCCTAGATGACGTGTGTCATACAAAACCTTGCTTCGGTCTATTTGGAGATAGTGCTAATCTTGAAGCAAGATAGATGCACGGTCTACATAGAACGTACCATATGCTTAGAAATTAAATTGGACACACCCGATAGAACTCCTTGATGACGTGTGTCATATGAAATCTCGCTTTGGTGTGCTTAGGGACAGTATTAGTTTCAGTGCAGGATATGTGCACAGTTTGCGCCTAATGCACCAAAGTCTAAGAAACCATTTTGGAAGCACCTGTTGGTACTCCTAGGTGAAGAGGCTCAAGTGGAGGCTTCGTTAAGTCTGTTTAGAGATAGTGCTAATCTTGATGCAAGATAGGTGCACGATTTGCATGGAACATACCATATGCTCAGAAATCAATTTGGACGCACTAGATGGAACTCCTAGATGACATGTGTCATATGGAATCTCACTTCGGTCCGTTTAGAGATAGTGTCAGTTTCAGTGCAAGATAGGTGCACGGTTTGCACCTAATGCACCATAGGATAAGAAACCATTTTGGACGCACCCGATGGTACTCCTAGGTCAAGGGGCTCAAGTGAAACCTCGGTTTGGTCTGTTTGGAGATAGTGCTAATCTTGATGCAAGATAGATGCACGGTTTGCATGGAACATACGATATGCTTAGAAATCAATTAGGACGCACCTGATATAACTCCTTGATGATGTGTGTCATATGGAATATTGCTTCGGTTCGTTTAGAGACAGTGTTAGTTTTGGTAGAAGATATGTGCATGGTTTACGCCTAATGCACCATAGGATAAGAAACCATTTTAGACACACCCGATGGTACTCGTAGTTGAAGAGGCTCAAGTGGAGGCTCGATTTGGTCTGTTCGGATATAGTGCTAATCTTGATGCAAGATAGTTGCACAGTTTGCATGGAACTTACCATATGTTAAGAAATCAATTTGGACGCACCCAATGGAACTTCTAGATGACGTGTGTCATATGGAATCTCGCTTCGGTCTGTTTGGGGACAATGTTAGTTTTGGTGCAAGATATGTGCATAGTTTGTGCCTAATGCACCATAGTCTAAGAAACCATTTTTGACGCACCTGTTTGTACTCCTAGATGAAGAGGCTCAAGTGGAAGCTCGGTTTGGTATGTTTGGAGATAGTGCTAATCTTGATGCAAGATAGGTGCATGATTTGCAACGAGCATACCATATGCTTAGAAATCAATTTAGACGCACCCAATGGAACTCCTAGATGACGTGTGTCATATGGAATCTTGCTTCTGTCCGTTTGTAGACATCATAAGTTTTAGTGCAAGATAGGTGCACAGTTTGCACCTAATGCACCATAGTCTAAGAAACCATTTTGGACACACTATTTTTTACTCCTGGGTGAAGAGGCTCAAGTGGAAGCTTAGTTCGGTCAATTTGGAGATAGTGCTAATCCTTAAGCAAGGTAGGTGCATGGTTTGCATGGAACATACCATATGCTTAGAAATCAATTTGGATGCACCCAATGGAACTCCTTGATGACGTGTGTCATTTGGAATCTCGCTTCGGACCATTTGGAGACATTGTTAGTTTCGGCGCAAGATAGGTGCACAGTTTGCACCTAATGCACCATAGTCTAAGAAACCGTTTTGGACGCACTTGTTGGTACTCCTAGGTGAAGGGGCTCAAGTGGATGCTCGGTTCAGTCTGTTTGGAGATTGTGCTAATCTTGATGCAAGATAGATGCACGGTTTGCATGGAACATGTCAAATGCTTGGAAATCAATCTTGACGCACATGATGGAACTCCTAGATGACGTGTGTCATACGAAATCTTGCTTCGGTCTGTTTGGAGACAGTGTTAGTTTCGGTGCAAGATAGGTGCAAGGTTTGCACATAATGCAGCATAGGCTAAGAAACCATTTTGGAATGGTTTGCATGGAACATACCATATGCTTGGAAATCATTTTGGATGCACCCGATGGAACTCCTTGATGACGTGTGTCATATGGAATCTCGCTTCAGTCCATTTGGAGACATTGTTAGTTTTGGTGCAAGATAGGTGCACGGTTTGCATGGAACATACCAAATGCTTGGAAATCAATCTGGACGCACATGATGGAACTCCTAGATAACGTGTGTCATACAAAATCTTGTTGTGGTCTGTTTGGAGACAGTGTTAGTTTCAGTGCAAGATAGATGCAAGGTTTGCACATAATGCAACATAGGCTAAGAAACTATTTTGGACGCACCCGATGGTACTCCTAGGTAAAAGGCTCAAGTGAACGCTCGGTTTGGTCTATTTGGAGATAGTGCTAATCTTGATGCAAGATAGATGCACAGTCTGCATGGAACGTCCATATGCTTAGAAATTAATTTGGACACACCCGATAGAACTCCTTGATGACGTGTGTCATATGGAATCTCGCTTTGACGCTTAGAGACAGTATTAGTTTCGGTGCAATATATGTGTACGGTTTGCGCCTAATGCTCCTAAGTCTAAGAAGCCATTTTGGAAGCACCTGTTGGTACTCCTAGGTGAAGAGGCTCAAGTGGAGGCTCGGTTCGGTCTGTTTAGAGATAGTGCTAATCTTGATGCAAGATAGGTGCACGGTTTGTATGGAACATACCATATGCTCAAAAATCAATTTGGACGCAACAGATGGAACTCCTAGATGACATGTGTCATATGGATTCTCACTTCGGTCTGTTTAGAGACAGTGTTAGTTTTGGTGCAAGATAGGTGCAAAGTTTGCACCTAATGCACCATAGGATAAGAAACCATTTTGGACACACCCGATGGTACACCTAGGTCAAGGGGCTCAAGTGAAAGCTCGGTTTGGTCTGTTTGGAGATAGTGCTAATCTTGATGCAAGATAGATGCACGGTTTGAATGGAACATATGATATGCTCATAAATCAATTAGGATGCACTTGATATAACTCCTTTATGATGTGTGTCATATGGAATCTTGCTTCGGTTCGTTTAGAGACAGTGTTAGTTTTGGTAGAAGATATGTGCACGGTTTACGCCTAATGCACCATAGGCTAAGAAACAATTTTAGACGCACCCGATGGTACTCGTAGTTGAAGAGGCTCAAGTGGAGGGTCGATTTGGTCTGTTCAGATATAGTGCTAATCTTGATGCAAGATAGTTGCACAGTTTGCATGGAACGTACCATATGTTTAGAAATCAATTTGGACGCACCCAATAGAACTCCTAGATGACGTGTGTCATATGGAATCTCACTTTGGTCTGTTTGAAGACAATGTTAGTTTCGGTGCAAGATAGGTGCATAGTTTGCGCCTAATGCACCATAGTGTAAGAAACCATTTTTGATGCACCTATTTGTACTCCTAGATGAAGAGACTCAAGTGTAAGCTCAGTTCGGTCTGTTTGGAGATAGTGCTAATCTTGATGCAAGATAAGTGCACGGTTTGCATGGAACATAGCATATGCTTGGAAATCTTTTTGGATGCACCCGATGGAACTCCTTGAAGACCTGTGTCATACGGAATCTTGCTTTGGTGTGCTTAGAGATAGATTAGTTTCGGTGCATAGTTTCGCTTGTTTGGACAGTCACGCATCATGTGCCCATATCCCTTGCACCGGTGACATTGTATGTTGCTTGTTCTACCCGTCGTTGCCATGGATGAAGTACTCGCAGCAGGCTTTTGCATCGTCTTCGCAACTGAATTGGTGGGGCCAGCTCGAGTCTTGTCACTAGATGATGGAGTAGAATACGTGTAGATGGAGTTGAAGCTACGCGTTGCTGCCATGAATTAGCCTTCCCTGCAGAAATATTACTCCTTGCGCTAGCACGTCGTCCCTGCACTTCCCTTTCAGCTTTACAAGCAAGATTAAACAAACGGGTTACATTATTGTATTCTTTGTAAGCGAGGATGTCCTGAATTTCCCGATTTAACCCACCCAAAAATCTAGCCATAGTCGGTTCCTCATCCTCCTCTAGGTTACAACACAACATACCCGTTTGTAATTCCTGATAATATTCTTCTACACTTTTAGCACCTTGTCTTAATTGCTGCAACTTATTTATCATATCACGCGCATAGTAAGATGGAACAAATCTAGCTCTCATGGCCCTTTTCAGCGCATCCCAAGTTCTAGGTAAGTTATTAGGATTTTTCTTTCCATATTCTATCCACCAAACAGAAGCAAAATCTGTAAACTCACTAGTAGCAGCCCTAACACGTGTAGTCTCAGGAAATTCATGACATGCAAACTTTTGATCAACAGCAATCTCCCAAGTGATGTAAGCATCGGGGTCATATTTACCATCAAAAGGGGGTATCTTAAATTTAATCTTACTGAAAGCATCATCATTATTGTGTACCTCGCGTCGGCGGTTGCCACCCATACCTCTACGGTTGTGACGAAGGCGACGTCGATCACGAGTGTCTTGATCATCATGTTCAGTATCACCAGTGTAGTCATCTTCATGACTACCGTGCTCTCGATCTCCCTCCTTTTCTTCTTTATGCTTCTCTTTATCTTTGGTGTGGAAATCATCAAATCGCCTTAGGAGAGCAGCAAGGCTTTTGTCCACACTAGCAATGGATTCCTCCAAACTTGTGAGCTTGTTATTTGTGGCAATCTGCGTAGCCTCCGACTGCCCCAGCTTTTCATTTGTCACCTGCAAGTCGTTATCAAGTCCCTCTGTGTGCAGCTTCACTTTTCTTTCAAAATGTTGTATGATGCCCTTAGTGCGAGGTGTATGTGGTGTTTCGTTACCATCATCTGCCCCTGGCATGGTTCAAAGACAAAGACAACAAAAAGGCAAGTGAAGAAATAAAAGCCCTACAACTACTAGGATGTAGCTACAGCAAGTCGCTCACACTCAACCTGTAACACAAGTTCTTACCAATTCTTACCTTGCTTGACAGGAGGGGTCGTCTGCCAACAAGTGTACAGCAATGGACGAAGTGTATCGGTGCTGCAGCACAAGACCTGTCAAGCTGTAGAGTATGTGGAGCTATAGGTGGGCTGAAACAAGGAACGAACTAGCACCACGTTAGTTATAAAAGCGAGCTGAATAAGCGTTCGACGATGGTACTGTGCTGGTCCTAGGCTAGACCGTGCTAGAGACGCGAGCCTGGACACAAAGGAAAACCACAGCACACCCCCGAAAACAAGGTGGAAGAAACCTAAAATCAATATGAAAAACAGCCCCTTCTTTTTTTTGAATCTTTTCTCTTTTTTTCTTTTTTTCTTTTTTTTGGGCAACCTCAAAAACAGATTATATGAACAAAAGAATACAAAAGAGCAATTCGCTACACACACTTTTTTCCGAAAGTACAGGTGTATTCCGGTAAAAAGATATGGTAATACTCGGCTGTGTATAGATGGTGACAAGAACTCGAAACTCTAAAGGACTAGACACTAAGACCAGCAACTCGACACAAACCGAAGCAACGCAAATTCAACAAGCCCTAACTAAAACGGTACTAGCCAAGGCACAAAGGTTTAATAGGATTATGGAAAAACTAATCTACTATATTTTTTTTGGCTTTTTTGGACTATAGGAAATTAACTAAAAACAGCAAAGGATTAGAAGTCTCTCACCGAAGAACCTTGCTCTGATTACCAACTGATGCGAACCCGCTAGGGTTTTTGCCTGATCTTTTGATGAGAGATGGGGATAACTCGATTGCTGGATGGAGATGACGTTCACGGCCCGACTACAGCCCTCAAGACCGCGCCTTAGCAACCGATACACCACGTCCAACAGCCGTCACGATCTTGCGGAGCGCGACAACCAGCCCCTAGGGCTCCCGTCCTGCAAGCAATCGAAGAACTAGCAAGAACGAGGAAACAAGCACTGAATTTGCAAGATGAATTGAAGGTTTCAAACTGAATCTGAATCAACAATGGGGTTCCGAAGACAAGGAGACGGGCGGCTGATCCTGCACGCGCGCCTACAAGCAAGTAGCGAAGGCTAAACTTGATCTAAACAAAACCCGACGACCATGGCAGCTCTAGAGGGATATAAGTAGATGGATTAACAACCAAAGAGGTGTTGGGGTCGTCCTCCAACCCTAGAACGCGTCCCTAATGGACCCAACTTGATACATGGGCCATCAGCCCAAAATGAGGTGACGCAGCACCCTGGACAGCAAGACCTATCGATGGTAATTGGATCATTGCCGCTGCTGCCGAATAGGTATTGACGTGGGACTTGATTCATATGAAAGTAGACTTGATAAGCTTTCCAACAAGTCCTGAAGCGCCTAAATCTGAATCCGTATGCAACCGTGGTAACGGTCACAATTTGGCGCTTTGCTGCTGTCCGAATCCAGCGAGCGTGAGTCCTTCTCCCTTTCGGTCTTCTCCTTGATTCCTAATCAAAACAAGAGTGCACGCGTTTCCATTGTCTAAACAAGATGGACATGAGCTTATCAAGGAACTCACTTGATTATTAAGTTGACGAACACGAGCACGAGTAAGAGGACCAGCTATAGGTTGTGTCGGAGAGGATGTATCGCTGGTGTTGATGTCCTCATCATCGACCCCCTTCCACAAGAAGACAGAGCCGCACAAATTGAACAGCTACGAGAGCTCAAGGCAAAGCTTGACGAGGATCGCGAGCGCCTTGTCCTGCTTGAGTAAATCCTCGAGCAGGACCTGCCTTACCCACCCGGCGGAAGTGTCCGCAGACGAGCTCGAGAAGTCCATAGGCAGATCGTCGGAGACGAAGAGCCTGAGCAACCCGTCAGCCGCTTCCCTCGAGCAGGCCAGAACGTCGTGGCGGCAACAATGTTGCTGCGAAACATGCCAGAGCCGTCAAACTCCCAAGCACGCCGCATCTGAGATGAGGTGCAGACTCTGCTCCAGGTGGCAGCAGTTCAGCAGGCCGAAAGCTCGGCTTCTCAACGTCGAGGAGCAGCCACCGAGAAGCGCGATGAGCCAGCCCAAAACAAAAAGGAGGTGTCGGTCCATCAGCAGCCACCCCCACGAGGGAAAAAGACCACACTCGTCCTCCCCATCGACAACCAACGTCGACACGACGCGCGACGCGACATCGACGAAAATCGACACCGTCGGTATGGGGACGCAGAGGAGCGCGGTTACAGCGCCCATCGTGGCGGGAGGTACGACAGCGATGAAGACCGGATGGCCATAGAGCCGCCCGACCCGAGGGTGTTCAGCAGGGCAATCCGCAGCACGCCACTGCCCGGCCCGTTCCGACCCCCGACCAGCATTGCAAAGTACAACGGCGAGACTAAGCTAGAGCTCTGGCTGGCAGACTTCAGGTTGGCATGTCAGCTAGGAGGCGCTCGAGGAGACGATCGAGCCATCATCAGACAGCTGCCGCTCTTCCTCTCTGACACCGCCCGCAGATGGCTCGAGGAGCTCCCGACCAACTAGATCCACGACTGGGTCGATTTGGTTAAAGTATTCGAGGGTAACTTCAAAGGGACCTACATACGGCCTGGAAATTCATGGGATCTCAGCAAGTGCAAGCAGAAGTCAGGAGAAACTCTTCAAGAGTACGCTCGACGCTTCTCGAAGCAACGCACCGAGCTACCGCACATCCCCGACCACGACGTCATCCTGGCCTTTGTCTCTGGTACCACCAGTCGAGACTTGGTGCGGGAATTAGGCCGGAATCGTCCTCAGACCATCGACGAGTTGATGGACGTAGTGGCAAACTACGCTGCTGGGGAAGAAGCGGTGGGCGCCTTCTTCAGCTGTGAAGGAAGGAAAGGCAAGCCGCCCGCTGACGAGGACGAGGGCCCCAGTCGAGGGCCCAAGAAGAATAATAAGAAGAAGAAAACACGCCCGTTCCAGCGGGAAGACCTCGACGACGATCTCGTCGCCGCCATGGAACGCAAAAGGCCTCGAGGCCCGCCGGAGGCAGGCATCTTCGACAAGATGCTGAAGGAGCCATGCCCTTACCACAAGGGGGGGGGCAAACCACAAGCTCGAGGACTGTCGTTTGCTGAAAAAGCATTTCGACGGTCTGGGGTTCAAGAAGGATGCGCGCGATGACCCAAAGAAGGAGAAAGGCGGCGACAAGGAGGACAACAAAGATGACGACGGTTTCCCCGCCGTCCATGATTGCTACATGATCTATGGCGGGCCCTCAACACAGTTGACCACAAGGCAGCGCAAGAGGGAACGCCGTGAGGTCATCGCGGCAAGAATGGCGGTGCCCCAGTACCTCAGCTGGTCGAGCACCCCCATCACCTTCGATCGAGAGGACCACCCCGACAAGGTCGTCGCCCCTGGCGTCTACCCGCTTGTCGTCGACCCCATCATCGTCAACACCAGACTCTCAAAGGTGCTGATAGATGGCGGCAGCAGCCTGATCATCATTTACCTCGAGACCCTCGACCTCCTCGGCATCAACAGATCGCAGCTCCAACCAAGCGCAGGAGGCTTCCATGGTGTCGTTCCTGGGAAGAAGGCATTGCCGGTAGGTCGAATCGACCTACCAGTCTGCTTTGGCACAGCGGGCAACTTCAGAAAGGAGACCCTCACCTTTGAGGTGGTGGGGTTCCGAGGCACGTACCACGCCATCATCGGACGCCCAGGCTACGCCAAATTCATAGCAATTCCGAACTACACGTATTTGAAGCTGAAGATGCCCGGTCCCAAGGGCGTCATCACCGTCGGCTCCTCCTTCGAGCACGCGTACGAGTGCGATGTCGAATGCGTCAAGTATGGGGAGGCTGTCGAGAGTTCCACTGAGCTCGTCTCGAAGCTCGAGGCCCTGGCTGCTGAAGCTCCAGAGCCCAAGCGCCACACGGGCAGCTTCGAGCCGGCGGAAGGAACCAAGAAGATCCCGCTCGACCCCAACAACTCTGACGGCAAGGCGCTGACGATCGGCGCCGACCTCGATCCCAAATAGGAAGCCGTGCTCGTCGACTTTCTCCGTGCAAACGCCGACATGTTTGCATGGAGTCCCTCGGACATGCCAGGCATACCGAGGGAAGTCGCCGAGCACTCCATGGAAATTCGAGCCGGTTCCAAGCCAGTGAAGCAACGGTTGCGCCGCTTCGACGAGGAGAAGTGCAGGATCATTGGCGAGGAGATCCAAATGCTTTTGACAGCCGGATTCATCAAGGAGGTTCACCATCTCGACTGGTTAGCAAATCCTGTACTAGTTAAGAAAAAGAATGGGAAAATGAGGATGTGTGTCGATTATACTAGTTAAATAAAGCATGTCCAAAAGTTCCTTTTCCATTAACCCGTATTGATCAAATTGTTGATTCTACCGCGGGATGTGAGACCCTTTCTTTCCTTGATGCATATTCTGGTTACCATCAAATAAAAATGAAAGAGTCCGACCAGCTCGCGACATCTTTCATCACGCCTTTTGGGATGTATTGCTATGTAACCATGTCGTTCGGGCTTCGAAACGCGGGAGCCACATATCAGCGCTACATGCTCCACGTGTTTGGCGAGCACATAGGGTCGACGGTCGAAGCCTATGTCGACGACATCGTCGTCAAGTCAAAGCGGCGGGGGGACCTGATCCAGGACCTCGAGATTGCTTTCAGCTGCTTACACATCAACCAGATCAAGCTCAACCCCGAGAAGTGCGTTTTCGGTGTACCTCGAGGCATGCTCCTGGGTTACATTGTTTCCCAGCGCGGCATCGAGGCCAACCCCGAGAAAGTCTCAGCCATCACAAGAATGGGGCCAATCTGAGATGTCAAGGGCGTGCAGAGAGTCACGGGATGCCTAGCGGCGCTGAGTCGTTTTATCTCGAGGTTGGGAGAAAAGGCATTGCCACTGTATCGACTTCTGAAGAAAGTCGAGCGTTTCTCTTGGACCCCAGAGGCCGAGGAAGCTCTCGATCACTTGAAGAAAACTCTGACCTCTGCACCAGTGCTAGTCCCGCCTCAACCCGCAGAACCTCTGCTTCTATATGTCACGTCGACGACCCAGGTCGTCAGTGCAACAGTAGTGGTCGAGAGGCAGGAGGAGGGGCATGCGCTGCCAATCTAGAGGCCGGTCTATTTCGTCAGCGAAGTACTCTCAGAGACCAAGGCGCGTTACCCACAGATCCAGAAGCTAATCTACGCCGTAATCCCCGCCCGACGCAAGCTGCAGCACTACTTCCTCGGCCACCCTATCACGGTGGTCTCGTCTTTCCCCTTGGGCGAGATCATTCAAAGCCGGGAGGCCACGGGAAGAATCGCCAAGTGGTCGGTCGAGCTCATGAGCAAGACCCGCACCTTTGCCCCCCAAAAGCTATCAAGTCACAAGCTCTGGTGGATTTCGTCGCGGAGTGGATGGACTCCCAACTCCCCCCGGCTCAGGTCTAGGCGGAGCTATGGACGATGTATTTCGACGGGTCTCTCATGAAAACGGGAGCTGGGGCGGGCCTGCTATTCATCTCGCCTCTGGGCGTCCATATGAGGTACGTCATCAGGATTCATTTTGCCGCATCTAACAACGTCGTGGAGTACGAGGCCCTTGTCAACTGTCTGAAGATCGCCATCGAGCTAGGAGTCCGACGCCTCGACGTTCGAGGTGACTCCCAGCTCGTCATCGACCAAGTAATGAAGGCCTCTAACTGCCACGACTCGAAAATGGAGGCGTACTGCAAGGAGGTCCGTTGACTCGACGACAAGTTCCACGGCCTCGAACTCGTCCACGTCACCCGACGCTACAACGAGGCAGCCGACGAACTCACTAAAATCGCATCTACCCGGGGCACGGTCCCACCTGACGCATTCGCAAGAGATCTGCATGAGCCATCCGTCGACTTGGGCTTGGGGGCTGGTGTCGAAACCACCCCCACCCAACAAACTGACACCATCGAAGCGCTACTAATGGCAGCTGAGGTAATGGAGGTGGAACAGTGGCCCAGTAGACCGTTTGATTGGCGCACGCCGTTCCTCGACTGCCTAATCCGCTGTGAGCTACCAGAGGACCGATCCGAGGCCCGCCGTATCGCTCGACGGGCTAAGTCATATGTAATCTATGGTGAGAGCAATGAGCTATACTGACGAAGCCCAACGGGAGTCCTGCAGCGTTGCATCACCATAGAAGAAGGCCGAAAACTCCTCGAGGATCTACACTCGGGGGCTTGTGGCCACCACGCCGCTCCGCGGACCCTCGTAGGGAACACTTTTCGACAAGGCTTCTACTGGCCAACGGCCGTAGCTGACGCCATCGAGCTCGTGCGCTCATGCCACGGGTGCCAATTCTACGCCAAGCAGACGCATCTGCCCGCTCACGCTCTCCAGATGATCGCCATCATGTGGCCATTTGCAGTGTGGGGCCTCGACTTAGTGGGACCTCTACAGAAGGCCAAAGGGGGATACACCCACTTGCTGGTGGCCATCGACAAATTCTCCAAATGGATCGAGGCTCGACCCATCACCAACAACCGCTCCGAGCAGGCCGTCCTTTTCTTCACCGACATCATCCACCGGTTTGGGATCCCCATTGTCATCATCACCGACAACGGCACTCAGTTCACCGGCAAAAAGTTCTTGGACTTCTGCGATCAGCATCACATCTGTGTGAACTGGTCCACGGTGGCCCACCCTCGAACTAACGGCCAGGTCGAGCGTGCCAACGGCATGATTTTGCAGGGATCTACAATTGCTTGAAGAAGTTCAGCAAGAAATGGGTCGAGGAGCTTTCCTCTGTCCTATGGAGCTTAAGAACGATGCCAAGCAGGGCTACAAAATACACCCCGTTCTTCATGGTCTACGGCTCTGTGGCCGTGCTCCCGACGGACCTCGAGTATGGATCCCCTCGACTCAAAGCGTACAACGAGCAATCAAATAAGGAGACTCTAGAAAATGCGCTCGACCAACTCGAGGAAGCTTGAGACATGGCCCTCCTCAACTCCGCCAGATACCAGCAGAAGCTTCGACGCTACCACGACAAGCACGTGCGCAGAAGGGACTTGAACGTGGGCGATCTCATCCTACGACGACGGCAAAGCAACCAAGGACGCCACAAGTTGACTGCACCCTGGGAGGGCCCATACGTGGTAGCCGAAGTCCTAAAGCCAGGGACATACAAGCTCGCGGACGAAAAAGGGGCAATCTTCACCAACGCATGGAACATCGAACAGCCAGGCGCTCCGAATTCTGCGCCGATAGAGTGTCGCAACAGCTCCCGCCTGAAAAGACGCGCCCAACGGGCAAAAAGGCGAACCGCCACAGCCTCTTCCTTCCCTTGTAAGCCAAGGTACGCACCCGCGAAAGCCTCGAGAGGTCGCAGGCTGACCCGCCGAAAGGGTTCGACAGCCGATCTCGAGCACCAGAGTCAGGGATGCCCAGCGAGTGGTCGAAAATCGAGGCCCGCCTATTTCTAAACGAACCAAATCAAGATTCCATATGACACATGTCATCATGGAGTTCCGTCGTGTACATCCAAATTGATTTCCAAGCATATGGTATGTTCCAGGCAAACCGTGCACCTATTTTGCATCAAGATTAGCACTATCTCCAAACAGACCGAACTGAGCTTCCACTTGAGCCTCTTCATCTAGGAGTACCATCGGGTGCGTCCAAAATGGTTTCTTATTATATGGTGCATTAGGTGCAAACCGTGCACTTATCTTGCACCAAAACTAACACTGTCTCTAAACGGACCAAAGTGAGATTCCATATGACACATGTCATCTAGGAGTTCAATCTGGTGCGTCCAAATTGATTTCTAAGCATATGGTATGTTCCATGCAAATCATGCACCTATCTTGCATCAAGATTAGCACTATCACCAAACAGATCGAACCGAGCAGCCACTTGAGCCCCTTCACCTAGGAGTACCAACAAGTGCGTCCAAAATGGTTTCTTAGACTATGGTGCATTAGGTGCAAACTGTGCACCTATCTTACACCGAAACTAATAATGTCTCCAAATGACAGAAGCGAGATTCCATATGACACACATCATCAATTAGTTATTTCAGGTGACTCCTAATTGATTTCTGAGCATACCGTATGTTCCATGCAAACCGTGCGTCTATCTTGCATCAAGATTAGCACTATCTCCAAACAGACCAAATCGAGCTTTCACTTGAGCCCCTTGACCTAGGAGTACCATCGGGTGTGTCCAAAATGGTTTTTTATCCTATGGTGCATTAGGTGCAAACTGTGCACCTATCTTGCACCGAAACTAACACTATCTCTAAACGGACCGAAGTGAGATTCCATATGACACATGTCATCTATGAGTTCCATCTGGTGCGTCCAAAATGATTTCTGAGCATATGGTATGTTCCATGGAAATCGTGCACCTATCTTGCATCAAGATTAGCACTATCTCTAAACAGACCTGTTGACACCATTTTTGGGCACGTGTCCAGGATGGCAGGACAGGGTGGCAGTATGATGCGGGTTGCTGGTAAGGATGGTTGCCGATGAGGGAAAGGTTGAATGTGACTAAGTCCTCAGGCAGTAATACGGTGCCGATGACCAAGTAAAAGGGTCTGCCGATGACTATGGCAAGGGGATTGCCGATGACGCGAAGGAGGAGTCCGGAAGCTGCCAGTTGTCATGTGGAGGAGTTTCGGTTTGTCACGAAGGATGGTTTTATTATTTCCTTAGTTATTCACATCGTTTTGTATACGGGTTCCGTGTAATTTGGAATTCGAATTCTGATCGTGTCTGGTCGTAGCTCTTTGAGCAGGGTATAAATATAAGCCCTAGGACCTTGTAATCAGGATATCTATCAAGAAATCAATCAAACATACGTTTTTACTCATACTCCAGCATCTACTCTTCGACGACTTCGTCATACTTTTTTTCTTTTTATTACGAGTTCTTAGGAATTCGTCGACTTAAGCTCGGCGTGTTCTCGAGTTCCGCGTGAGTACCTCTTAGCCGTGACATCCGGGCGCATCGCTGTTGTCAGGACTAAAGTATTCGAGTTATCACCTTTGCCGATAGCAAGGTCAAATCGGCTGGCACGCCTTAACGTTTGAATCGGGTATTAGCCCTTTGTGTTTGCAGATCAATTTTGCATCAACACATCTTTTGGCACGCCCAGTGGGACCAATTCAAGATCAAGATCAACATGTCGATCTCTGACCTCGATCAAGACAACGTCATCCCCGTGACGGAAGCTAACCTCAAGGATGAGCAGAAGCAAGCTATTGCCCAAGCTATGGAAGAGTTCAAGCAGCAATGCCTGAAGTCTTTCAGCATAAACAGGAGCGGCGAAGTGGTCCAGAAAGATGCACTGCCGGCACCACGGCAGGTCACCTTTGAAGCCAATCCTGGCAAGCTTCAAGACATGGTTGATAATGCCATCAATCGAGCGTTGATTAACCAAGCTGGTGTACTGTCTAATACGGTTTTCAACGCCGTTGCAAGAACCTTCAAGGAAGGACAAATCCCGCCGGATTATGTGGGCCCTTCCCATCATCAACCCACGGCACCAGAGGTCACGGCTCCATCGGCTGCCTTGACAAGTGCGAGTGCACAGTCTGCCGTTCCTCCGAGTACATTGGGGACTACTGGTGCACTATCTATGCCGATGGTAACCAACCCACAAATTTCAGTTGGGCAGCATAAACTGACAACAGATATGTTGGCATCGGCAATGTCGGGGTTAACTCTTCCTCCTAACTGGTGGGGTTATGGTATGCCTCCAGAGTTGACGCCGGGAACATCACAGATAACTGACATGAGGGGCAAAACTCCTATGACATCGGTACCTCCCAATGTGCCGGTGAACCAGAGTCCTCGGTATACCACAACTACTACTGCAAGGCCTCACACCGGAAATCCTCAAGATCCAATGTTCCAGATGCCTAATGCATCGGCAGAATCAATGCTGGTGCAACAGAGGCCTATGGCCCAGTCAGGATATGTCAATTCAACGACGGTACCCAATTACCAATCATCGGCAGCACCTATGCCGATGAACGCTAATAATGGATGGCTTGGACAGCAAACCTTTCCACAGTCGCCCCAGCAGGGTTATCAGACTACAGGGTTCCAGCAAGGGCAGGTTTATCCCGGGTTCCAAGGTCAGGGAATTCCCAACCAGCCAATAAATTTTGGACAGCAACTCGGAGGACAGCCAATCGGTGGACAGCAGTTTGGTAGTCCGCAGATTGGAGGACAGGTGACCAATACGATGTTCCATACAGGTCACGTCCCGAACAGACACGTGGAGGTTCGCCACCAAATGCCAGATCCGCAGCCGCTTCATCGGCAAGATGCCGACGCGTATTGGGCCGATAAGATTGCCGAAGTAATGAGGGAACAATTTGGGATAAAACCCAAAGTCAACACTTATTCTTATCGGACACCGTATCCTCCAGCGTATGATTTGATCCCGCTTCCACATCGGTACAAAGTACCAGATTTTACAAAGTTTTCCGGACAGGACGACACGTCAACCATGGAGCATGTCAACAGGTTCATTATTCAATGTGGAGAGGCTGGTAACAGGGACGAATTGAGGGTTCGCCTATTTTCATCATCATTGTCTGGATCGGCCTTTACTTGGTTCATATCACTGCCTCCCAATTCAGTAATTACTTGGGCCGATCTAGAGAAGCAATTCCACAGATACTTCTTCTCGGGGGTTCATGAGAAGAAGATCACCGACTTGGTCAAGTTGAGGCAACGTAATGATGAGTCGGTTGAGGGATTTGTGCAGAGGATACGAGAGGTCAAAAATAAATGCTATAGCCTGGTTCTGGATGATCGGCAGCTAGCCGATTTGGCTTTCCAGGGTTTGTTGCCACACATCAGGGATAAGTATGCCTCTCAGGAGTTCGAAAGTTTAAGTCACTTGGTGCAGAGGATATCTGATCAAGACATCAAGCCTTTCGAGCCTAAGAGGGCATGGAATAAGAAAATCTCATTTGTTGATGAAGCGACAAGCTCAGATTCCGATGAAGAACCAGTAATCGGTTTGGCAGAATGGGTAAAAAACAAGAAGCCGATGTCTTGTCCTTTTGGGCAGAAGGAACCAGAGAAGTTTGCATTTGACACCGCCAAGGCCGATAGGATATTTGACTTTCTACTTCAGGAAGGTCAAATCAAATTTTCACCTAACCACGTGATCCCGTCGGCAGAAGAGCTGAAGAGGATGAGATATTGCAAGTGGCATAATGCAACTTCACATGACACCACCGAGTGCAAAGTATTCAGACAGCAGCTGCAATCGGCTATAGAGTCAGGGAGAATCAAGTTTGACGGCTCCAAAGCCTAGAAGCCGATGAAGATAGACCAACATCCTTTCCCGACAAACATGTTGGATGCTAAGGGGAAGGCTAAGGTCTTAACGTCGGAGACGGCTGAGAAGAGTGCATCGGTAGATCCTCAGCATCAAGTTACTACCGCCGATGCAAGAAGTAAGGGCTTGGTCCAGGAAGGAGCTAGCTCAGGAAGAATTCCTCGATCTGGTATTGTCATAACTCATAGAAGGCCTCGAGAGAGATGGCAACAACGGGAAGATCGGTACCGGCGCCAGCAGGAAGATTATCAACGGGAAGAAGAGAGACGCCGACAGGAGTGGAATCGGCACAGGGATCATTGGAATTGCCCATTCTTCATCCATTGTTGGGAGGAAAATATCAAGCTTCCTACTGTCAGAGACTGCCCTGAATGCAACGGTTATGATCGGTACGACAGGAGCGATCGGCGTTATCATGATGATGAACGACGATTTAATGGGCCGATCAGAGGAAGGGCGTCAGTTCGTGATCGGCTGGGGGGCAGGCTTAGCGTTCACGATCGGCTTGGTGACCGTGTCCAGTATTTTCCCAGGAACCAAGAGGAGCTTGAAAGAATGGCTGATGCGCGGGTTCCTGATGAATTCATATTTTGCAGGGATGCTAACACGCATCGCATGGAGTCAAGAGAGAACCAACGCCCGACGGCAAGGCAAAGGCCACTTCCTCCATGGTGCCCTCAAGGATTAACCAAGACACAGAAAAGGAGATTGCAACGTGAAAGGCAGGAAGAGCTAAATAAAGGAGAGAACTCTGGAAGTCGGCAGTCATCAGACACTAAGAAGGAAGGTCCATCGGCAGGCGTCAACATGGTCTTCATGTTGCCGATGGAGTTTCTTGCACCAGCCAGTGATGATGAGTTGGAATTTTCTGATCAGATAGCTCAGTTGGCTCTAGATCCGATGACGGCTATCTTTGAGAAACCTGCTGATGACGAGAGGCAGCATCTCAAAGCTTTGTTCCTCAAAGGAAGGGTCGATGGGCAGCCAATGACCAAGATCCTAGTTGATGGTGGAGCTGCTATTAATATTATGCCGTATGCAGTATATCGGAAGCTTGGAAAAGGGGATCAAGATTTGACCAAAACCGATATGATGCTAAAAGATTTTGAAGGAAACGTGTCTCCAGTCAAGGGGGCGATATGTGCAGAGTTGACCATCGGCAGCAAAACCTTGCCGACAACCTTTTTCGTGATCAGCGGGAAAGGTGCTTACAATTTATTATTGGGGAGAGATTGGATTCATGCCAATTGTTGTGTCCCATCTACAATGCATCAGTGCTTGGTTCAGTGGATAGGCGACAAGATTGAGGTCGTCCCAGGGGATTCTTCTTATGTTATCGCATCGGCAGAGGCGGATACTTATGAAAAGACTAGGTGCATTTCAGGAGAAGTTTGGGAGAAAGATTTTCTCAAAGTTGCCGACTATGAGATTCCACCGATCCAAGCAGTCGGTTCTGACGACGGTTTTTAATGGATAGATTCGCCGATGATGGAAAATTAGGTCAGGGGTTCACATCGGCCGATAATTTGGTAGAAGTAGATATAGGTAGTGGTGATAAACCTAGGCCTACTTTTATTAGTGCTAAATTAGATCCTGAGTGTAAACGACAATTGACTAGTTTGTTAAAGGAGTATAAAGACTGCTTTGCTTGGGATTATACAGAGATGCCTGGTTTAGACCGATCAATTGTCGAACATCGGTTACCCATCAAGTCTGGATTTCGGCCACATCAGCAACCAGCCCGCCGATGTAATCCTGACATTCTACCTGATATTAAGGCCGAAATCACTAAACTTATTGAAGCTAAGTTTATTCGGCAGTGTCGGTATGCCGAATGGATTTCCAATGTTGTTCCGGTTTACAAGAAGAACGGGAAGCTGCGGGTGTGCATTGATTTCAGGAATCTCAATAAAGCTACGCCGATGGACGGATACCCAATGCCTGTCGCCGATCTACTGGTTGATGCTGCGGCTGGCCATCGGGTCATCAGCTTCATGGATGGTAATGCAGGTTACAATCAAATATTCATGGCAGAGGAGGATATTCCAAAAACCGCGTTCAGGTGTCCTGGTCATGTTGGACTATTTGAGTGGATAGTCATGACTTTTGGGTTAAAAAATGCTGGTGCTACTTATCAAAGGGCCATGAATTTTATATTTCATGAGTTCATCGGCAAGATCGTGGAAATTTATATTGATGATGTGGTGGTTAAGTCTGGAGATTTCTCAAAGCATCTTGCCGATTTACGAAGAGTGTTGGAGTGCACAAGGAAGCATGGATTGAAGATGAATCCTAACAAGTGTGCATTTGGTGTATCGGCAGGGCAGTTTCTTGGTTTCATGGTACATCAGAGGGGTATTGAAATTAGTCGAAGATCTATTGATGCTATCAATAAAATAGTGGCCCCTACCAATAAAACTGAGCTCCAACCTTTGATCGGCAAAGTGAATTTTATCAGAAGATTTATATCGAATTTATCTGGAAGAATTCGTGCTTTCAGTCCTCTTCTTAAATTGAAAGCCGATCAGGAGTTTGTTTGGGGAAAAGAACAGCAGTTGGCTCTAGATGAAATCAAAAGGTATCTAGTAAACCCTCCAGTTTTGGTTCCACCTCAACAAGGGAAACCCTTCAAATTATATTTATCTACCGATGGATCGGTTATCGGTTCAGCTTTAGTTCAAGAATTTGAAGGGAAAGAGAGGGTAATTTATTATTTGAGTAGGAGGTTAATTGATGCTGAAACCAGGTATTCGGCCATTGAGAAACTGTGCTTATGCTTATATTTTTCATGTATCAAGCTAAGACATTACCTGTTGTCGGCCGAATGTGCTGTCGTTTGCAAAGATGACGTGGTCCGATACATGCTATCTATGCCGATTATGAGTGGTAGGATCGGTAAATGGATTTTGGCGCTGTCGGAGTTCGATTTGCGTTACGAATCGGCTAAGGCGGTTAAAGGGCAGGTTATGGCCGATTTTGTGACTCAGCATTGCGGTCTAGTGGAAACCTTGGAAATTGCACCCTGGACGCTTTTCTTTGATGGATCTACCTGTGACCGGGGAGCAGGAATCGGCATTGTATTATTTTCTCCTAAGGGAAGGAAGTATGAGTTTTCCTTGCCGATTGTTGCTACATCAACAAATAACCAGGCTGAGTATCAAGCTCTGATCAGGGGATTGGAGTTGTTAAGAGAAGTTCGTGCTGATGCTGTTGAAGTATTCGGAGATTCCATGTTGGTTATAAATCAATTGGCCGGAAGCTATGAATGCCGGAGTGAAGTTCTCATAACCTATTTCGAGAGAAGTATACAACTGTTAAAGGAATTCAAGAACTTCCGATTGGAGCATATTCCCCGATTGCATAATGAAGACGCTAATCGGTTAGCCCAGCATGCCTCGGGATATCAGCCAATGATTAATGCGACATCGGTAGTCAGTGCCGGTGATTGGAGGGAAGAAATTATTGATTATCTAAAAGATCCATCCAAAAAGGTTGAAAGACGGGTTCGATTTCAAGCAACCAAGTATGTGCTCCTTGAAAATGAATTGTATTATCGAACTATCGACGGGATTCTTCTCCGATGCTTGGGTGATGATGAAGCCAGAAGTTTGATGGGAGAAATCCATGAAGGAGTGTGTGGAGCGCATCAGTCAGCTTTTAAGATGAAGTGGATGATTCGAAGGAATGGATATTTTTGGCCAACCATACTTGAAGATTGTTTTAAATATTTCAAGGGATGTCAAGGTTGTCAAAAGTTCGGTAATATCCAGAGAGCACCCGCATCGGCTATGAATCCTATAATAAAACCTTGGCCGTTCCGGGGGTGGGCCATCGATCTGATCGGCCAAATTTATCCACCATCTAGCAAAGGGCATAAGTTCATTCTAGTTGCCACTGACTATTTCACCAAGTGGGTCGAAGCTATTCCTTTGAAGAAAGTCACATCGGCCAATATGATTGATTTTGTGAAGGAGCATATTATTTACCGATTTGGGATTCCCCAAACGATTACTACCGATCAGGGCACCATGTTCACGTCGGGGGAGTTCGATGAATTCGCAATCGGTATGGGAATTAAAGTGTTGAATTCTTCTCCTTACTATGCTCAAGCCAATGGACAGGCCGAAGCGTCTAACAAGGGAATTATCAAGCTTATTAAACGAAAGATTGAAGAAAATCCTAGGCGGTGGCATACATTGTTAAATGAAGCACTGTGGTCTTATCGGATGGCTTGTCATGGATCAACCAAGGTGTCACCTTATCAATTGGTGTATGGACATGATGCAGTTTTGCCTTGGGAGATTAAGGCTGGATCTAGGCGGTTATCTTTTCAAGATCAATTGGCTGCCGATGATTATGCCACTTTGATGACCGATGAGTTAGATGATTTAGCAGGGCATCGGTTAAGGGCTTTAATAAGTATAGAAGAAAATAAGAAGAGAGTTGCCAGATGGTATGATAAAAAAGTGAAGGCTAAGGAGTTTGCCGATGGGGATTTGGTATGGAAGTTGATTTTGCCAATCGGAACTAAAAGTTCAAAGTTTGGGAAGTGGTCTCCTAATTGGGAAGGTCCTTATCGGATAAAGCGCTCAGCTCCTGGTAATGCCTATATTCTAGAAACTCTCGAAGGAGTTGAATTCCCCAGAGCGTTAAATGGCAAATATTTGAAAAAGTACTGCCCCAGCATATGGATCGATGCATAAAAAGTTAAGTGCCGATAACACTCCTATCGGCTGAATTTAAATGTTCAAGGGCAGACTTAATGTTTCAAAAGATGCCGATAACAGTCTTATCGGCTAGACTAAAAGCTAAAGGCGGAGAAACAAAGGTGTGTCGTCGATGAAAGCTTCAGATGTTCAGCAGCGCTTGGATTGCAGATATGGCGCGCAGCCGAATCTGGTTGGCTGTCTCTATCTCTTTGATATCGTCATCGGCAGAACCTTCGATCGGCTTCAGCTTCCTCTTCAGTTGCAGCGCTTTACGACCGTGGACGTTTCGTTCCTGTTCAAGATGCTTGATGGTCTCCGGCAGCTGACTGTCTTCTTGCTGGGCTTGGGACAGAGCGTCTTCTACTTGCTTGAGTTCAGCCAGCAGAGCTTCTCTTTTTGCCGATAGATCAGACATTTTCTGCTTCAGTGCATCACCTGAGGATTTTAAGATGCCGATGTTCTTATGTTTCTCATCGGCTAAGAGTTTTTCTTTCATCATCTCCTCAGAGAGCTGGATTTGAGCAGCTCTGTCGGCAAGGCGTCGAGTAGCTCTCTGGTACTGTAGCTGGCGGCTTTCTAGATGTGCAGCGTGGAAGAGTGCTTCTTCGGCATCGGCAGGAATTTGGCCTCTAAGAGTCTTGAACAGGGCCTTGGCTGGGTCAGAATCGTCGACCAGTTGAGTTGTGTCTTGATGAAGTATGGCCGATAGCTCCTCCAG
Organism: Sorghum bicolor; assembly: GCF_000003195.3. Taxonomy (NCBI): domain Eukaryota; kingdom Viridiplantae; phylum Streptophyta; class Magnoliopsida; order Poales; family Poaceae; genus Sorghum; species Sorghum bicolor. The sequence goes on from NW_018396398.1 coordinate 184,934, forward strand.
CTTAGCTTTGGTTTCTGCCGATACAATTCCAACTGCCCGAGAGGAGCTTACTTCCTCGCCTTCTGCTTCGAAGATATCAATAGCGAAGGAGAACAAGCTGTTGGGAGAATCTTGTTCCTGAAAATGAAAATGAAATAGGTCAATTTTATGGTCAAAACTTCGGCAGATGATACCGATGGAAAAGTGGATGACTTACTTGCTTCAAGGCGATTTCCTGCCTTTGACCCAGAGAGGCCGATGGAGCTGCAGGTTGATCGGCAAAAGTTGCCGATAGAACGATATCGCCTGAAAGAAGACAGGAAGGATTATAAGAATAAATGAGAATAAGTTTATCGGTAGGAGTATTATTGAGATATGTTACCCGGAGGAGAAACAACAGTTGTTTGAATTGAGGAGACCGCCGATGAGGTAACTGTACCTGCCGGGCCAGTTGTTTGTTCACCTACATCAGCTGACATACCTGCCGTTTGAGGTTCTTCCTGTTGGAGTTCTTCCATCTGTGGTGCTTCCTGTGTTGGTTGTGGGGATAGTACTTGTTGTGCCTGGACGTCTGGAGAAGAAGGGGAAGATTCCACCGGGATTGAAAACACCGGAGGAGGAGGAGGAGTTGCCACTTTCTGGCGCTTCGTTCCAGCCTTAGCACCGTGGATGCCCTTCCTCTTTGGCTGACTAGACTGGGGGGCATCGGCGCCTTGGCGTTTGACTTTCGCCGATGCACCAGTTTGCTGCGACAACAAAAAGGAGTTTATGAGCACAGACAGCCGATACAAAGACAATCAGCGTAAATGAAAAAAAAAGGTTTTAACAGATTGCCTTGAAAGCTTGCGCCAGAGTGGAAGCAGTTACCGGTGGAGTTTTCCTGGTGGTAACCTTCTTGAGACGCGCACCCCGGTGCACGATGGAAGCCAGAGTGGGGGCATTATGGCCGATTGAGGAGATCGGGCCTGATGGGAATAAGTCGATCGGCTTGCCACTCCTGCTAACTGATGGGGGGGTGTTGTCAATCTGCAAAAGGAATACAGGGGTAAGTTACCGATGGGAGTGATATTGGAAAATGAGACATCGGTTCAAAATACTTACAGTGTCATCAGGGACTTCATATTCGGGGTCGATCATGCCGCGGTATGAGAGGGCCGATCTGCAGAACAGATTCTCTTTCCATTCTGTCCACCATAGCTTGTATGCCTGGGTGATAAAGGCGGCTGGAACCCATTCTGATAGATCTACATCCGTATCGGCATTTGGTGGTAGCTGGGCTACTCGAGTCCACTCGAGGAGGTTGGCGATGGGTTCTCTGGGCTTTATTACATCGGCATAAGGAAGTGCCGAAAGCTAACTGGCGAGCTAATGCCGATGGATTATAAAATTCGTAGGTTTGGGGAGAGGTTTTCGTGCTGCCGAAGAAATTCACTGGTATGGCTCTGGGAGTCACGATTGCCATCATCACCTCATTGTCCCTATCAAGAGCTTCGTCAAACGGATTGAAGGTCAGAGGGAGCATGCTATCTGGGTCGTCATAAGCCAGCCATGGTCGTTCATCTCTGGCCAGACCCTCATACAGCGTCTCGAAGAATCGGCCAATCTGATCCGGAGTGTTCCCTGAACCAGGTAAAACTATAACGGCTTCGCCAAAGTTCAGGGGGGCACGTGTTGCCGATTCCTCTTCACCCAACACATGGTTCTCGGCTATATCTCTTGGGAAGTGCTGAGAGAACAAGTTGAGATCGAGGCGTTTGTGCAGGTGCAGATTGAGCCACATATTAATAAACCACCAAGGACCTCCCAAGTTGCCGATAGGTTGGCCGAGCAGGAGTTTCTGGACTACCTGATGAAGAAGGTGATAAACAGCGCCGAGCAAATAACGGCCGAGAGGAAATTGACCACCGCTAGCCAGTCTTTCTGCTGCCGATAGAAAGACAGAAGTCGGTCCTGCCGATCGACCACAGAATACAAACTTGTCTAGCCACATGTTCAGAAAGGTGGTTTGCTCCTTTATGGTGACAGGCCCTCTCCCGCGGTACTTCTGGATGTACCCTGACCAACCGCCGATAGCGCGAGTCTCCACTTTGGTACTGGGGGCGGTATCAAAAAAGTGGGTGCTATCGGTAGAAGATATGTCTAACCCAGTAAGCATGGCTACATCGGCAAGGGTAGGAGAAGCAGGGCCGTGGCCAAAAACAAAAGCGTTGAGAGTATCTGACCAAAAGTAAGATGCAGCTATCAGCAATGACTCGTTCCTGTGCATATCGGCAATGGACAGCCTAATGCATTGAGCTAGTTTTCTCTCACCCCATTGAACTTCATAAGAGTTGCTGACAACTCAAGAACCAGTCTCTCCACCCTACGGTAGGGCTGGGCCAAGAGCGAAAGGTGTCCTTCCATAGATCTAAAGCAAAGTTTTCAGTTCTTAAGGGAATTCTGTTGGTTTCTGCATTGATAAGGTCGGTTGGATCTGGATCCCCTAGAGGGCCGAGGCATTGAAGATGTGGTTGATCGGTAGGAATGACAATTTTGTTGGATAACTCCTAGTGTTTTGGGGAATAAAGATACAAAGAACAAGGAGAAGGAAAATATTCGGTAAGATAAATCGCAGATGAACAGGAATGCAGGAAAAAGGTACAGCAGATGAGATGGAAGTCTGACCTCAGGGACGACGAAGCCAACGGCCATCTTGTCGTGAAGGGGACGCTGGAGGGCGCCGGAGTTGATGAAGAAGAATGCTTGTCGGAGATCTTGAGGATTGAGAATGGCGCCGCCGCTGGAAAAGTGAAGTTGGATGGCAGAATGATGTAATGGGGGAGGAGTACCCAAGAAGGAACTATTTATAGGACAAGATGGACAAGGGCAAATCTGACTTATTTCTTTGCCGCGTCCGAGAAGCCCGAGGGTACTCAAGTGGATATGGTAACTGTTCGCACGATAATCCAGGGATTGTGCAGGTGATTTGACAGGAAGCGGTCATTATCTAAAGATATTTTACTGTGCGCGATCTCCTGGTCGGTCCATCGGTGATATTCTATAACGGTCGTCCTGCCGATGGGCGGATAGAGGGGAAGTAACCGTTTTTTGCAATCTCCTGGGCAGAGCATTGGCAGATCTTTGTAACGGTATTGTTGCCGATGTACGACTAAGAGAGATGCCCGTTTAGGAAGTTGAAGATTTCGAGGGATCTGCGGAGGATTAGGATCAGAGGTGTCCAGATTGAGGTTGTCGGTTACCAGATTAGGAGCATTAATTGCGGAGAAGACATCATTACTGCAGAGAATTTCGGAGCATTAATAGTTTTATACTCCGAAACTGGGGGGCATGTGTTGACACCATTTTTGGGCACGTGTCCAGGATGGCAGGACAGGGTGGCAGTATGATGCGGGTTGCTGGTAAGGATGGTTGCCGATGAGGGAAAGGTTGAATGTGACTAAGTCCTCAGGCAGTAATACGGTGCCGATGACCAAGTAAAAGGGTCTGCCGATGACTATGGCAAGGGGATTGCCGATGACGCGAAGGAGGAGTCCGGAAGCTGCCAGTTGTCATGTGGAGGAGTTTCGGTTTGTCACGAAGGATGGTTTTATTATTTCCTTAGTTATTCACATCGTTTTGTATACGGGTTCCGTGTAATTTGGAATTCAAATTCTGATCGTGTCTGGTCGTAGCTCTTTGAGCAGGGTATAAATATAAGCCCTAGGACCTTGTAATCAGGATATCTATCAAGAAATCAATCAAACATACGTTTTTACTCATACTCCAGCATCTACTCTTCGACGACTTCGTCATACTTTTTTTCTTTTTATTACGAGTTCTTAGGAATTCGTCGACTTAAGCTCGGCGTGTTCTCGAGTTCCGCGTGAGTACCTCTTAGCCGTGACATCCGGGCGCATCGCTGTTGTCAGGACTAAAGTATTCGAGTTATCACCTTTGCCGATAGCAAGGTCAAATCGGCTGGCACGCCTTAACGTTTGAATCGGGTATTAGCCCTTTGTGTTTGCAGATCAATTTTGCATCAACAGATGAAGATGGATTCAAGCCTTTGGACATCTGAACCAAGAAGCCTATCGTGTGCATAAATAAAATGGTGGTTCATTACTTCTGCATGAGAAGGCAACCAGAAGCTAGATGGCTGACCCATGGTACAAATTCCAAGCATCACCACGGACAGAATACAAGGAGTTACGTGGCATTCTACAGATGGATGAAAGCATCTTTAAGTCTGTGTTGCAGCCCATCAAACGATTCATTATTTAGACTTCCCAATAAAGAGTTATGCTCATTTTAGTAACTGCTGCCAGAAGCTGAGAAGACGCGCGAACCAGCCACGAAATCCACTAGTGGATGTGCATGCTGTCATGTATTCAAAGCTGAACGCCCCTATCTATATATATCTCTTGTACTAGACAATGAAAGGACACATCTTGCTTGGTTAAAATTCAGAATACACAAACTCATGGAGTTTTGTTTATGCGTGAGTCTTGAGAGGCTTGCAAAACTTGTTCTTTCGATTCCTGAGGGAGTTGTAGAACGCCGAACTGCGGTTCATCCAGTTTGTGCCTTCACGTCTATACGGCGTGATTGCGTGGGCTGTTCGTCGGTACGTGGAAGGGTGATTGTCTCGGTAGTTCGTCGCGTGGACAGCCTCGCGGTGCACTGCCTCTTCACCAGGTCACGCAGCGACAAGTTATCAAGTTCGCGAATCCTACGAGAAGATCGGGCCACAACGACTTGTCTCACGCTATCCCTAGGCGTGAGCATATCATCTGGTATCAAAGCCTTCGTTTCCTCAGTAGGATTGTTCTTGATTTTGGTAGGATAGAGTTTAAATACCTACTGTCCACTGAGAGCCAAAAAGAAAACCTACAGCCCAAATTCATATGTGCTACTGATTTTGTAGTTTGCTTTATCGAGTTTTAATCCTTTAATATTTGTCTAGTTGCTGAATTTTTCTTTTCCACATTGTTCTAGTTATTATCTTTGTTCTAATCATCAAATTGCTTGCTGCATGTACCCATCCATCCCACCCTTGATCTGATCATCATTGCTTGCTGCGTATATATAAACAAAAAAAAATACCCACCCATCCCACCCTTGTTTTCTAACCGCCACATATTCCCCACCGCAGTTTCTTGTTTTTGTGCTGCACCATCCATCTTAGTGATCCCCTTTAGTTGAAAGTTGTGCTGCGTTTGACACAGAGGTTAAAAGAAAAGATGTCTATGGGTCAAAAGAAGGACTGAAAACAAGTTTTTGTTCCAAAAAAAAAGAGAAAAACAAAAAAGAAAAACAAAAAGAGAACTGTGTGCAGCACACCAAAAAGGGGTTTGGGCAGCAACAAGTTTTCGGTTGGTGCAAATTGGTGATCATCTATCCACTTACTACATCTCATTCCTTTCTTTGTGCATCCTTTCCTTTATATTCAGCAACTTAGACTTCTGTTCTTGGATTATTATTTGGTTTTGCATCACTACATTTCAGTGCATTCCACTAACATATTACCCCACCAAGCTCCACTTAAAGCACCGTGAGTTGTTGCACCGTCGTCGCTGTTACAATCACTTCCCTACAGATCGCAGCCCCGGTTCTTGCTCTTTTCAGGGAGAGAAAGAACTTGTTTTGTAAGTGGTGAGGGAGTGATTCCACATATATATTGTCCTTTTTTTTTCTCTACTAACATGGCAGGACGTGGAGATGGTGCCGCTGTTTCGGTGGAGGAATTTCAGGAGTTGCGTACACAAATGAATGATTTGGTGCAGCAGCTCCAAACTCTCCAATTGAACATACCACATCGAGAACCGCCACCAAATGAGGATGATGATATTGACGAGGAGGATGAGCCACCGCGTCGTCCCGCTGGTCGTGGACGTGGCGGGCGTGGTCATGGTCTTCTTAATTTTGGTCGTGCTCGGCACATTCCTGTTCGAGGTGGACGAGATTATGATGGTGATGATGATATGTTGTCTGACATGGATGATCATCGCCATGGTGGCCATCGTGGTTATCGTGACCGCCACCGTCGCCTTGATGATGATGGTTTAAGCAAAGTGAAAGTGTCTATTCCAAAATTTAATGGAAAAGAAAGTGCTGATGATTATTTTGAGTGGGAGACTAAGGTTGAACAGATCTTTGATTTGTATCCTTATCCTCCTGTCAAGAAAGCAAAGCTTGCTGCAATTGAGTTTTCAGGCTATGCAATCACTTGGTGGAATCAAGTGTGTACTGAACTCCGACGCGCTGGACATGATCGTATTACTTGGGAAGACATGAAGAGGGAAATGTGACGTCGTTTTGTTCCTGCATATTACTCTCGTGATCTACATTTGAAGCTAAAACGTCTTGTGCAAGGTACTCGTACTGTTGATGAATATTTTCAAGAATTGGAAATGTGTTTACTTCGTACAGGGATAACTGAAGATGAGGAATCCACAATGGCTCGATTTCTGGTTGGCCTCAATAAGCCCATTGCTGATAAAGTGGATACGACAAACTACACATGTCTCACTGAGTTGGTACATTTTGCAAAAAGGGCAGAACGACAACTTGCTGGATCTTATAAAGATCGTGCTTCATTTTCAGCTCATAATAGTGCTACTTCATGGCGCCAGTCACAGCAGCACGGGTCAGGGGTGCACACACCTACATCTCGTGCAACTTCTTCCAAACATTTTGATTCCAAAGGCAAAGCTGTAAGCTCTACTCAGTCCAGCTCCTCTGCTACTGCAGCCCCAAGGCATACAAGCAAGATTGAGTGTTTTAAGTGTGGTGGTCATGGGCATAAGCAAGCTGAATGTCCCAATCGTCGTACGATTATTGCCCTTGCTAATGGTTCATATGATTCACAAAGTGAAGAGGAGGACGAGTTTCACAATGTCTTTGCAGATCATACTCTTGACACTTGTGAGTATTCAGCTGAGGATGGTACTTTTGAGCTAGGTCTGAATTGTTTAGCTATTCAACGTATTCTAACTTTTACTCCCAGTGACATGATAGAAGATGTTATTTCTCCATATTCTAATGAGATTACTAGTGCTGATTTTGATGAGTTGCTTGCTGATTTTCCTGATTTGGAGCCTTCTAAAATGAATAGATCGTCTCCTTATTTGGTGGTTAGAAGAGTTCTTTCCACTCAGTTTGTTGCTGCTGAACAAGGACAACGTCATAATTTGTTTCAGTCCCGATGCAAAGTGAAAGGTCAAGTGTGTCGTTTCATCATAGATGGTGGGAGCTGCAATAATATTGTTAGTGCCTTGCTTGTTGAGAAGCTTGGCCTACCAACACGCCGCCATCCACACCCTTACCATATGCAGTGGCTGAATAATTCAGGGACAGTGAAGGTCTCATCCATGGTTCGTTTATCTTTCTCCATTGGTGACTATCGTGGTGAGGTTGATTGTGATATTGTACCCATGCAAGCATGACATTTGCTGTTGGGTCGTCCATGGCAGTTTGATGTGGATTCGGTGCACTTTGGGCGGTCTAACAAGTATACTTTCATCCACAACGACAAGAAGGTGGTTCTTGTTCCATTATCTCCAGAAGAGATCTATGCTTCAGATGTGGCTCGCATGAAAAAAGAAGAATCTGACAAAAGAAAATTGAGTGAGGCTGCCAACACTAGTAAGGGAGAGACTTCTAACCAATCTAGCCACATAAAGCCTCTTTCCACTACAAAACAACACCACCAAAATGAGTGCTTATTTGTGAGCAGGAGTGATTTGAGAGAAGTGAGGAACACCACAGCCCCATTCTTTGTGCTCTTGCACAAGGAGGTCCTACTTTCAACTAACGATTTACCTTCATCGCTGCCTAGTGCTGTTCTTGATCTCTTACAGGACTTTGAAGATGTTTTTCCTGATGAGGTACCAGCTGGCCTTCCTCCACTCCGTGGTATTGAGCATCAAATCGATTTGGTACCTGGAGCTTCTCTTCCCAATCGTCCAGCCTACCGTGCTAATCCTGAAGAAACCAAAGAAATTCAGCGACAGGTAAAAGAGCTTTTGGACAAAGGGTATGTTCGTGAATCTTTATCACCTTGTGCTGTTCCAGTACTTTTGGTCCCTAAGAAAGATGGATCTTGGCGCATGTGTGTCGATTGTCGTGCCATTAATGCTATAACTGTACGATATCGCCATCCCATTCCTAGGCTTGATGACATGTTAGATGAATTGAGCGGCTCAACTATTTTCACCAAGATTGATTTACGCAGTGGCTATCACCAAATTCGCATGAAAATTGGTGATGAATGGAAGACAGCATTTACAACCAAATTTGGCTTGTATGAATGGCTTGTGATGCCCTTTGGCTTGACAAATGCTCCTTCAACTTTTATGCGCTTAATGAATCATGTTTTACGAGCTTTCATTGGCAAGTTTGTAGTTGTTTATTTTGATGATATTCTGATCTATAGCAAATCATTTGATGAACATCTTGATCATATCCATCAAGTACTTGCTGTTTTGAGGGAAGAGAAATTGTATGCCAACATTGCTAAGTGCACATTTTGCACAGATCGTGTTGTTTTTCTTGGTTTTGTTGTGACTGCAGATGGCATCCAGGTTGATGAAGAGAAGGTTAAGGCAATAAAGGATTGGCCTACTCCTACAAATGTGAGCCAAATTCGAAGTTTCCATGGTCTTGCAGGTTTCTATCGACGATTTGTTAAAGATTTCAGCACGATCGCTGCACCACTTAACAACTTGACAAAGAAGGATGTTCCATTCAAATGGGGGGATGACCAAGAGCAAGCCTTTGTAGAGTTAAAAAGAAAGCTTTGTGAAGCACCACTGCTGCAGCTACCTAACTTCGGTAAGACTTTTGAGATTGAATGTGATGCAAGTGGTATTGGCATTGGAGGTGCGCTACTTCAAGAAGGTAAACCTATTGCCTACTTTTCTGAAAAGTTAAATGGTCCACATCTGAATTATTCTGTCTATGATAAAGAGCTTTATGCCTTAGTTCGAGTTTTGGAAGTTTGGCAACATTATTTGTTACCTAAAGAATTTGTCATCCATTCTGATCATGAAGCTTTGAAATATTTAAAAAGTCAAGGCAAACTGAATCGTAGACATGCTAAATGGATCGAGTTCATAGAAACATTTCCGTATGTTGTTAAACATAAGCGTGGTAAAGATAACATTGTTGCAGATGCTTTGTCAAGAAGGTGTGGTTTGGTTACACAATTAGATACAAAAGTGCTTGGTTTGGAATCCATTAAAACACTCTATGCAACTGATTCTGATTTTAAAGAACCTTTCTCTCATTGCATTGCTGGAAAAGGCTGGGACAAGTATTATGTACATGATGATTTTTTATTTCGAACTAACAAACTATGCATTCCAGCCTGCTCGATTCGTCAAGTTCTTTTACAGGAAGCACATGCTGGTGGCTTAGCTGGTCATTTTGGCATCAAAAAGACATTGGACATGCTCTCTGATCATTTCTTTTGGCCACATATGCGACGTGATGTTCAACGACATGTCGAGCGCTGCATAATCTGCTTGAAAGCTAAGTCCCGCCTTAATCCCCATGGTCTCTATACTCCATTACCAATCCCAACTGTACCTTGGGAAGATATATCCATGGATTTTATTCTGGGATTACCAAGGTCTCAGAGGGGGAGGGACTCTATCTTCGTTATTGTTGATCGCTTCTAAAAAATAGCACATTTTATTCCATGTCACAAGTGCGATGATGCTTCACACGTTGCTGATTTGTTTTTCAGGGAGATTGTTCGTTTACATGGAGTGCCAAAGACTATTGTTTCAGACCGAGATACAAAATTCCTGAGCTATTTTTGGAAGACATTATGGGCTAAACTTGGCACGAAGTTGTTATTTTCCACCACTTGTCACCCACAAACGGATGGGCAAACTGAAGTTGTCAACCGTACCCTGTCCACCATGCTGCGTGCCGTGCTAAAAAAGAATTTGAAGCAGTGGGAAGAATGTCTTCCACATGTCGAATTTGCTTATAATAGGGCACTACATTCCACAACAAATTTTTGTCCATTTGAAATTGTTTATGGTTTTAAGCCACATACTCCCATGGATCTTTTGCCTTTACCATTACAGGAACAAGTTAACTTGGATGCAGCGAAGAGATCCTACTTGATCAAGAAGCTACATGATGAGACAAGAAGAAATATTGAGAAGAAATCAGCACAATATGCAAAGCAAGCGAACAAAGGTAAGAAGAAGGTTACATTTCAGCCCGGTGACCTCGTGTGGTTGCATCTACGCAAGGATCGATTTCCCCAACAACGTAAGAGTAAGTTATCACCTAGAGGTGATGGTCCATTCAAGGTTCTAAAAAAGATAAATGATAATGCATACAAAATTGAGCTGCCACCTGAATATTCCAATGTTAGTCCAACATTCAATGTCAAAGACTTGCTTCCATTTGTTGGTGAGCCTGAGTTGAGGACGACTCCTTCTCAAGAGGGGGAGGCTGATGAGGACATCCCTAGCATTCATTCATCTTCAAATGAAACTCCACTTGATATAAGTGGTCCAATTACAAGAAGTAGAGCTAAACAATTGGAGAAGGAAATTCATTCTCAGGTGAACGCTAACCTTATGTTTAATAATCAATTTATGTTGAATGATCCTATACTTTTGAGTTCTTGTTTCAATGTCCTTAGGAATGATGGAGGGTATGAACCAGCATGGGATGAAGATGGATTCAAGCCTTTGGACATCTGAACCAAGAAGCCTATCGTGTGCATAAATAAAATGGTGGTTCATTACTTCTGCATGAGAAGGCAACCAGAAGCTAGATGGCTGACCCATGGTACAAATTCCAAGCATCACCACGGACAGAATACAAGGAGTTACGTGGCATTCTACAGATGGATGAAAGCATCTTTAAGTCTATGTTGCAGCCCATCAAACGGTTCATTATTTAGACTTCCCAATAAAGAGTTATGCTCATTTTAGTAACTGCTGCCAGAAGCTGAGAAGACGCGCGAACCAGCCACGAAATCCACTAGTGGATGTGCATGCTGTCATGTATTCAAAGCTGAACGCCCCTATCTATATATATCTCTTGTACTAGACAATGAAAGGACACATCTTGCTTGGTTAAAATTCAGAATACACAAACTCGTGGAGTTTTGTTTATGTGTGAGTCTTGAGAGGCTTGCAAAACTTGTTCTTTCGATTCCTGAGGGAGTTGTAGAACGCCGAACTGCGGTTCATCCAGTTTGTGCCTTCACGTCTATACGGCGTGATTGCGTGGGCTGTTCGTCGGTACGTGGAAGGGTGATTGTCTCGGTAGTTCGTCGCGTGGACAGCCTCGCGGTGCACTGCCTCTTCACCAGGTCACGCAGCGACAAGTTATCAAGTTCGCGAATCCTACGAGAAGATCGGGCCACAACGACTTGTCTCACGCTATCCCTAGGCGTGAGCATATCACCCTTGCTGATCTTGTCCATTATTCCTGAGCAACACGAAAGTGCACGTGTCTCCATTGTCTAAATATGATTGACAAGAGTTTAAAACTGAACTTACTTGAAGGTTGAGTTGACGGGCACGAGCACGAGTAAGAGGACCAGCTATAGGTTGTGTCGGAGAGGATGTAGGACCAGCTATAGGTTGTGTCGGAGATGTAGGACCAGCTATAGGTTGTGTCGGAGAGGATGTAGGAGAGGATGTATCGCTGGTGTTGATGTCCTCATCATCCTCCCTTTCTTGCATTTGAGTCGTCCTCGACTCAAGCTCATCTTCCTCACCCAAATAAGGCTTCAAATCTGCAATGTTAAATGTGGGACTAACCCCAAAATCTGCAGGAAGATCAAGCTTATATGCATTCTCGTTAATTCGTTGCAGCACTTTAAAAGGACCATCAGCTCTAGGCATCAATTTGGATTTTCTCAGTTCTGGAAATCTATCTCTTCGCAAATGCAACCAAACCAAATCCCCAGGTTCCAGAATCAATTGCTTTCTACCTTTATCTCCAGCGCATTTGTACTTAGCATTCATGCGCTCTATGTTTTGTTTTGTGGCTTCATGCAATTTTAACATCAATTCAGCATGTTGCTTAGCATCAAAATTTATTTTTTCAGAACTTGGCAAAGGCATTAAATCAATAGGAGCACGTGGCAAGAAGCCATAGACAATCTCAAAAGGACACATTTTTGTAGTAGAATGCAATGAACGATTATAGGCGAACTCAATATGAGGCAAACATTCTTCCCACATCTTAATATTCTTCTTTAAAACAGCCCTTAACATAGTGGATAAAGTTCTATTAACAACTTCAGTTTGACCATCAGTTTGGGGATGACAAGTGGTGGAAAATAAAAGCTTAGTCCCCAATTTGAACCACAAAGTCTTCCAAAAATGACTAAGAAATTTAGCATCACGATCAGAAACAATTGTGTTGGGCACACCATGTAAGCGAACAATTTCTCGAAAGAACAAATCAGCAATATTTGTAGCATCATCAGTTTTATGACATGGTATAAAATGTGCCATCTTAGAAAATCTATCAACAACCACAAACACACTATCACGTCCCCTCCTAGTCCTCGGTAGTCCCAACACAAAATCCATAGATATATCCTCCCAAGGAGCATTAGGAACAGGAAGAGGTAAATACAAACCATGGGGATTTAACCGTGACTTTGCCTTTTGACATGTTGTGCAACGAGCAACAAACCTCTCCACATCTCTCTTCATCCTTGGCCAAAAGAAATGACCAGCAAGTATGTCCTCGGTCTTCTTTGCTCCAAAATGTCCCATAAAGCCACCTCCATGCGCTTCCTGCAACAACAACAAA